>NC_045456.1:3224370-3299409 GCF_002776525.5 Piliocolobus tephrosceles
TCCCCCTCTTCTTCTTCTAGATGGAGTCGTGCCATTGCCCAGTCTGGAGTGTCATGGCGCAATCTCAGCTCACTGCAGCCTCCGCCTCCCAGGTTCAAGTGATTCTGCCTCAGCCTCCCAGGTAGCTGGGATTACAGGCGCGCACCAGCATGCCCAGCTAACTTTTGTGTTTTTAGAAGAGATGGGGGTTTCACCATGTTGGCCAGGCTGGTCTCAATCTCCTGACTTCATGATCCACCTGCCTTGGCCTCACAAAGTCCTGGGATTACAGGTGTGAGCCACCACTCCTGGCCTCCCAGTCTTGTCTAATCACAGGCATCCTCTAAGGTGCCTGTTTAAAAAATAATATACTTAACCATGGGGCTTCTGCGAATTCTGATTCAGTGTCAGGCTGAGATAGGTCCAGGTAATGTATCTTTAACAGGAACTATAGGTAATTTTGATCATCAGGCAGATTGGAAAATATTACCAATGCCATTGTGTACTAAGAGGGTTTGAAGGTATTGGAGAAGCAGGAATAGGCTTAGGAGTAGATCCCAATTTTTTAAATGGATACTTTACTGATTTTCTCTAGTAAAATAATAGATCAGATTGTGGAAGTTATAAAATTGCTTTACGTTCCCTTAATCTGCACAAAAACCAATATTGTATTTTTTTCTTTTAATTGACAACATTCATATAGTCAGTTCTTTGGCATTATCTATGTTTACATTGGGGAACAAAAGCACCACTGACAGGTATAGATAAAACTATTCTGAATGCAGAAGTGGAAGAAAAAGTTATACTTAGAAGTAACGTTAAAAACAGCTTTAAACATAGAATCAGTAACTTCCTTGGGTATGAAAACCCCCCAAAATTTTAAATAACTTTAATCTAAAACTTTAATCCTTAAAGTTTTATAGAAGATCATAAAACTTTCAAGTTGGGAGAGCTCCTGGATAGTCACATATTTATGGATGAAGCAACCACAACTTAGAGAGGCTTGGGGGCTTGCCCACAGTTAGTGGCAGACTTTCAAATCCATGCTGGCCAAGATTCCATAGAACTCTTATGGATTACAGATAAGTACAGAAAAAAGCAGCTTTTCCAAGGATATACCAGGTTTTAGAAATAAATGTAGTGGCAAGTCATGTTTTCCTTATATTCCCTATTTTGTTTACCTAATTTTTATGTTTTCTTTCATTTTTCCTTGTCCTAATAAAAATGGATATATTTAAAGGAATCCCTTTTAGGAGATTATGTAATTTGAAATATTTTATCTGATCAATGATATGTTAGAAAAATGAACCATAACCTTCCTAGAATAGTGTGTTTAACAAATAAATACTTTCAGAACATGTTGTGCTAAAGAACTCTAGTTTTCTCCACTTTTATTACAAAACTATTTTATGAATGAAGAAAAATGAGCATAGCTAGATGCTTGTACATGAATTCTAAGCAATATAGCAGCATTTCTATGTAAGTAGTAGGAGCTTTGTATTTGAACTTGAATTTAATTATCTTATCTGCAGATTTAGTAACTATGATCTTGGACAAGTTATTAAAATCTCAACCTAACTTTTTTTCTTCCCTGTTATACATAATAACTTACCTCATGGATGGTTTTTAATTATTAATTGGGATTCAATGAGAGAATATGTGTAACACAGGTAGCACTGTAGTTTGAACAAAATAGGCAATGAATAAATAATAGCTGTTACTTATTTCCTTGACCCAGTCATTATTTAGAAGAATATTAATTTCTGAGTGAGTGCTTTATTTCC
This sequence comes from Piliocolobus tephrosceles, assembly GCF_002776525.5. NCBI lineage: Eukaryota > Metazoa > Chordata > Mammalia > Primates > Cercopithecidae > Piliocolobus > Piliocolobus tephrosceles. The sequence goes on from NC_045456.1 coordinate 3,226,134, forward strand.
TTATTCAGTATTTTATTATAATCAGAAATATGATCTGTGTAATTCCTGCCTTTAAGAATTTTAAACTGGCTAGGTGCAGTGGCTCATGCCTATAATCCTAGCACTTTCGGAGGCTGAGGTGGGAGGATTGCGTGAGGTCAGGAGTTTGAAGCTGCAGTGAGCTAAGGCTGCACCACTGCACACCATCCTACATGACACGGTCAGTTTTTATAACTTTTTGTAGAAACTTAAAAGTTGAAAACAACCCATATTCTTTTTACATTATAAAATTCAGTATCTACCTGTTCTAATATAAATTATTTCAAATGCTTTGTCCTTATTTATTATGCTAGTTGATATTAGTGCACTAAAATTTTCCCATCCATTTTCTTTCCATTTATGTTATATTCTCCAAAGCATCTGCTTTTGTGTTTTGTGGTTGGTTTAGTCATGGTTAAATGTTCAATACTATTATGCATTTACTATTTTTAATGACTTTTTTGCTTAAAAAGTGATACATGCTAATTGTAGAAAATACACAGAAGGAAATAAACCTCTCTACACTCTTACTATGGAATATTATTAAAAGATTTTTATGTGATTAAAAGTAGGGGTTTTAGGGCCAGGCGCGGTGGCTCACGCTTGTAATCCCAACACTTTGGGAGGCCGAGACGGGTGGATCACTTGAGGTCAGGAGTTTGAGACCAACCTGACCAATATGGTGAAACCCAGTCTCTACTAAAAAAAATACAAAAATTAGCTGGATGTGGTGGCACACACCAGTAGTCCCAGTTACTCAAGAGACTGAGGCAGGAGAATCCCTTGAATCCAGGAGGCGGAGGTTGCACAGCCGAGATTTTGCCACTGCACTCCAACCTGGGTGACAGATCCAGGTTCCATCTCAAAACAAAAAACAAATGAGTAGGAGTTTTAGAATTAGATTTGGGTTTGAATTTAGGCTCTACTTATTAGCCTTAGGCAGTATATTAGACTTTCTCATATATTCAGCAAATATTTATTGAACACCTACTGTGTGTGCCAGGCATTTTGCTAGGGGACTGGGGATCCAGTGCTTAGAAAGATTGACATACCTATCTTGGCTTAATTTCCTCATTTGTAAACTGGTGATAATACCTCACAAAGTTGTTAAGAAGCATCAAAGATAATAGTCCTTAGCATTTGCCTGGTATGTGGTAAGAGCTCAGTAAATGATAGCAATCATTATTACTGTTTGTATTCAATATTGATTATATCTTTAATCCAAATGACTTTTTTACTCAGCTTAAGGTTTTTGCCTTACATTTTATTTTTGGTATTAATGTTATAAACACTTGTTTTGTTTTTCTTTATACTTATCTGTTTGGTTTGGGTTTCTCTTTAAAGTAGTAAATAGTTGTTGGTTTACTTTTTAAACAATATAACGTGATTATTAAAGTTATGATTATCAAACATTTCAAACACATACCAGACTGGAGAGAGTAGTGTAATGAACCAATATATTCCCATAACCCAGCCTCAAGGATTATCAAACTCATGGCCAATCTTGTTCCATTTCTGCTTCCTCTTCTCATTCCCCCAACCACCCCCCGATAAACATTTGCATTTATACTTCTTAAAAGATAGACTTTTAAAATTTATAAGGACCTTACTATCGTCACTCATAAAACATCAGTAATTCTTTAATAATATCTAATATCCAGCAAGCCACTTCCTTGTATAATTAGATACTTTAAACTTTACATTTCTTACATTATTACTTTTGGAATGGTTTCTGTCATATTATTTTACATTTTTTATTCTTGTGACGTTGTTTTCTTCTTCCATATAAATTGTTTTGTTTGAGGAGCTTATGAAATATAGAAGAAAGAATTACGGAGCTAAAAAGATCTGGGTTTGAATCCTGCTTCTGCCATTCAGTAATTAACTTTGCTGAGCCTTAGTTTCCTTGACTATAAAATAGGATTATACTTGACTCATGTTGTTAGGGTTGAATGTGATGCCTGCATAAAGTATTATTAATAGTCTCTGCCAATTATTATCTTTAGTGACTTGAACTGTAATATCTATTCTTGGTTACTATATGGTTTTTCAAAACATTCCAAAATTTATATTTACTGGATAATTACTAAAAATAATGGTTTTAAAATATCCTTCTAGGAAAGAGAATTTAGAATCTTGGCTTCTCCCACTACCTCTTTTATTTTGAGTTCACATGAATTTAGCCTGAGGTTACAAATCCTACTTTTAACTTTCTGAAGTGTTTTTTCTTTTATATTGTTTATATACTTATATCTATTATTCTTCATTATTGAACCCTTTTCTTTTAGTGGAATTAACTATTTTACTCAGTTATTTCTAAATGTTAGGTTGGTATCAGTATACTTCATCAGTTCTTTCCTACCTCAATATTCTTTATCTCTTATTCTCTTTTGATGGTCTAGGATGTACCTTTGAACAATTTATTTTTTAAAAAAACTACCAGGATGGTGAAAATTTGACTTTGCAGATCTAAGAATAATTTCCTGTGACCTTTGAACACGAAAAACTAGGATGAGGTATAAAATTCTTAGATCATAACTTTTCCTTTTCAATTCTCTGTAAGTGATTACTTCATTGTCTTCTGGCATTTTATTGTTGCAGAGGAGAAATCTGAGGTCAGTCTGATTTCAGTTCCTTTGAAATAACCTATTTTTTTCTGCTTGTATGCTTGTAGGATTATATCTTTATCCTTGAAATTTAAAAACATTTGCCAGGACATGTCTTGGTGTTGATGATCTCTGTTGAACCTTCTCAGTCTCCAGTCTCAGGTATTTTTTTTTTTTTCAGAACTGGAAAGTTTCCTTACACTTTTGATTGATTAAACTGCCTGTTTTTTTCTTTTTTCTTTAGAAACATCTGCTATTCATAGATTATTTCTATGTCTGTCTTCCATAGTTTTTAAATCTTTTCTTTCTTTCTTTTTTTTTTTTCATTTACTCAAGTTTGTCCTCTGTGGCATGGATTCCGTTTTCTGCAGTGTCAATTCTAATACTTGCTATTCACAATGTAGATTAATTTTGGCTACTATGTTTTCATTTCTTTATTCTTATCTTAACATACTCTTATTTCATAAGCAGAATCCCCCTTAGACGGTAACACTTCAAAAAACATGAGGTGGATCCTGGCCTGAAACTTGGCCACAACCACAGGACCAGGAAAAAAAAAAGTTTCTGAAAGAGTCCTCTTAAACATAAAAATGTAAATATAACCAGAGGTCATTCTTACCCTCATCTAGAAAATAGAACAGTGTTGGGTACTAACAGACCTTAAGTAGCTAGAGGAATAGTAAAGCAGGCATAAGGGCACCTTAACTAGAAATAAACTGATTTTTCTAATTACATGTATTGTTTTTCTCTTTATAAAATTAATACATAATAAGTGCATGTAACTTTGAAAATACGGTACAAAGAAGAAAATCCTATGACCCAGGTAACGACTGATGAGATTTTTTATATGTTTTGCCAGTTACATGCACACATGTTGGGAGGAAGGGATGCAAAATTGGGTCATACTATATAGTTTTGTATCCTTTTTCATTTAATATATGGCAAGCATATTTTTTGCATCATTAAATTTTCTTTGAGGCCCTGATTTTAACCATTGCATAGTATTCCTACATATGAATAGATGTATTATGATTTATTTAACCAGTCCCTTTTTGGTCATTTAGATTGTTTTCTATTTTTCAGTATAATGAGTATGATGAATATCACTGTACATAAGTCTTTATGCACATCTCTGATATTTCCTTAGGATAAATGAGGAGCTGATTCTTAATCCTGTCACATTGGTAAGGATTATATACATTCCTTATTAAGAATATAAAGTGCTTGTTTCTTATTGTTTCAATGTGATTGCATAGAAGATTCTTTGGATTCTGAACAATTTGATGGTATCTTAACCACACTTTGAGAGAGGTGTCTAATGCCTCATGCTCAGCACCTTCATGATGGAATTCCTATTGCATAAGCTTTTGGACAGGAAAACCACTGCTGATATCAGGGAGTTTGGAAGGTAGATATACTTGTGGAAACCTGAGGGTGGTGAAAAAAAAAAAAAAAAAAAGTATGGTCCTTGCTCATTCCTACAACCTGGGTCTCCATATTAATATACTAGGACTCTGGATCTTTTCTTTTCCTCTTCCCTTCCTGTTATTTCAGGCTGTTACTGTGTCTGAAGATTCTTCTCTTAATGTCCGTACGTCCATTTCATTTCTAGGTAGGAGAATGTCAGTAGATGGTATACCCTACTGAGTTCAAGGTAGCATTTTATCAGTCACAGATCATCTTTTGGTCCTAGCATACTTATACATGATGATCTCCTGCTGAAATGGAAGTATTTTTTAAACTAATTATATATTTTCAGAGGTATCAGACAGCAGCCTGGAAAAGTACATTGTTGTATCATGCCATTACAACAAAGCAGTCTGCTTAATAAAGTTGCTTAAAATGAAAGTTTTTAAATTAATAAAATATTTTTAACATCAGAATTTTCCTTAAAATATTTAGGAATACTCTAGAGTTCCTGAAACCTTGATTCAGAAATACCGATTTGAATTGTTCTTCCTCTTTAAGCCTGGAAGATGATCTTAGGTGATAATTTTTTACAACATTGAAAACAATTCCTGCTGAAAGTCAAGGGAACAGTCTCCTTTATCTGATTTGTTCTGATGAGACCCATATTGTAGGTTATTCTAATGTGTGACTTTATACACATTTCAGGCTAACAAAGTAAAGCATGATTAGCATTTCCTAACCTTTTCCAGTATTTCACATCACATTTGCATATATACAATCTGCCAGGCTCTGAAATTTTTTGGCTGGAAGGCATTATGGTGGGATGAGAGAGGATAAATACATTTGCCTCACTTTTAAACTATTTTTTGTCCATACTCATTCTCTAGCTACATTGTATAAAAATATAGCACATACAAAATGATCTCTTCCACCCTGCTTAGTGGAAAATTGACTGTAGTGAATTATGGAACAGGTGTTTCAACACTCTCCTATACTTCTTCATTGCATTACATCTTTAGAAGTTATATGTAGAAATGTAATGTTACACTGTCAATTGAGGCAAAAGAGAGGAAAAGAAATAACATTTACTGAACATACACTCTCTCTTGGTGGATCTTTTTAATTACAACATCCCTGTGAGGTAGACATTATGTGCATCTTGTGAGTGAAGAAACTGAGGCTCAAAATGTTAAATAACTTACCCAAGTTCAGGTAACTACGCTAATAACTGACAGAGTTGGGGTTTAAACATGGTACTGGCCAGCTTTAGAACACATTTTTTCCCACTTGTTTTTTAAAATTAGAGAAATATATTTTCTTGTTTAACAAGTACTATTCCTTAAACTTAGGAAACAATAGAAAGTAAAATACTGAGTAAGACTGATATACATGTAACCTAATCTCTAATAAAACCAACGGTCATTTTCCAAATGGGAAACTTGACTGCAGAAGTAACTCTATGCTCATTTCTGATAGATAACATTTGAATCCTTGTTTTGATGAAGTGACAGAAAAGTTTCATTTGAATAAAGGTGCTTTTTTTTTTGGTAGAAAAAGCTTTGTAAAGCTTCACTGGTATGTCGGATAACATTGGCTCACTGCTTTAAAAATTAAATTGTTCAACATTTTAAATTTTTGCTAAACTCAGGAGGTAGATATTTTTACAAAATGTAGAGCATGAAATACCTTTCAGATTATGTTTCACTCAATTTTTTTCTTAGGTTGCTTTGTTAGTGTATACTATACTATTAACTGGGTGAGTAGTTGAGAAAAGAAAGGTTATTTGTAAAATTTGAGATGACGTGAAGCTGAAAATAGTGAACAGGCTGATCGACAGATTTGGAATCTAATGTATAGAGATTGTAGCAATGGATGGGAGCTGGAAAAAGGTGAATCAAAAATTTTAAATAAAGTTTTATTCGTGGAACTAAGAGTAACAACAGGTATGAATAGAGGATGCAGGGTGTGGTTGCAGTGCAAGAAGACAAGGATTTAATCAGAAAACTTGATATGTCAGCATTGTGTTGAGGGCATTCCAAAAATAATGCATATGTGAATTGCATTAACATAAGTTTATTTTCTAGGACAAGGGAGGTAATATGACCTTTACTCTGCGTTGGTCGTTTGAGGGTTGAAATGTTAATTACATGCAATTCCATATACCACCCTTTAAGATGAATTGGAGTGTGCTCAGAGAAGAAGATGGTAATGAGTCTTATCTATCTTAAAGAAATGTTTGAAGGAACTTATCTAGAAAAGACAAGACTCGGTGGATTAGAGTCATAGCTGTAGATTTACTTCCTGTGACTTTGCAGATAGAGTACAGGCAAGTTAGTCATCATTTATTAGTAATCCTCTTAAAGAGAATTCACAGCTGAGGAAAGTTGCTATATAATGAAAATTTTCATGTAGCAGGCAGTACTTTTTCAGAGATATTATAGTGCCTAGTGAGGTAGTACATTCTTGTCCTGGTAGTATTTAAGCGTAAGTAAGAATGAAATAGAAAGAATTGAAACGTGTAGTAGGAACAGAAGACTTTTGAGATGCCTTACCAATTCAAAGATTTTTTAAATTCCAAGATCAGAAGGACTTTACGGAGTATTTTATCCTCATGAGGCTACCTCACCTTAGTAATAATATGCATTGGTACAGCTCTTCAACATTTGTAAAGTTCTTTCTTCTGAATTACCTCGTTTTTGAGCCTGGTAATAATCCTTTGGATAGACAGGACAAGTATCCTCATTTTGAACAGGTAAAGTAATAGGCTAAGAGAAAGTCTGAATTGCCTCAAATCATAAAGCTTATAAGCAGCAGCCTAGGGCTCTGTCCTTGGTCTGCGAATTCCAAGTTTAGTGCTGTTTCTCCTGTACCAGTTTTCTTTAAAAGTAAGTTATAAGTTGTGATACTTGCTTTGCATACATTAAAAATTGCAAGGAACAGATGGTTCTTAAATTTTATTCCTATGAAAAACATACGTGTAGCTCAAGTTAGACTGAGGGTTCTAAACGCCACACAATGGGGAGTCATGGGGGCAAGTCTGTGTTACAGAAAGATAACTGTTTACAATTAATGAAAAACTCTGGTTTGGGCTGCTAGATGAATGATGGTGCCATTCATTAATACGGCAAATATAGGAGAGGGAACAGATTGGTGGGCCAGAGGTGAGGTAATTGAATTTTGGACGTAAGAAAACTAGCTGACAGTGATTGTTTACTAAGTGCCAGACACTGTGGTTAGGGTTTTATATCATTTAACTAATTTAGTCTTTACTACAACCCTCTGAAGATAAGACTTTTCAATCTTCATTTTCCATATGAAGAAACTGAAAAGCTTAGATTGTTTAAAGAACCTGTCCAAGGCTTCATAATTAATAGGGTAAGAATATGAATTTGAATCTCTGTGTCTGCAAACAGAGCCACAGTTGTTAGGACCTAGTTCTTTGGTACATTTGGAATAAGAACAACCAGTAGTCAGTTGAATAAATGGTTGTCACTTTGAGGAAAAATAAATATTCTGGAGATACACGAGTGTCTTTATACCAAAGAAATGGGCAGTGTTATAGCCTTTGAACATACCTCAGGAAAATAAAGATTTTATACTTGCCTCCCTACCTTTTCCTGAATTTTGGCACTGTTTCTGTGCTTCATAGTATTACATAGGCATTCCCTAATCTAGGAACATCTTCTATGAGTGGTGAAAATGAAAGGTGCTCTTTATATAAGGTCAACAGACCTTCTAGGATAGGGGCTATGTTTTATTAACTTTTATCTTGAGCTCAGTGCCTAGAACATAGCTTGAATGAAATGAGATGAATGAATGGATGGATGGTAATAGGGATGAGAAGAACAAAGAGGGGAGTTCATATTTAGAGCAGCTGCCTCATGTGAAGTATGAGGTGATAGGTGGGCTGCCTTTTATTTCCCAGGTGATAATGCTCCAAAGGTGGTTAGCTTAGATCCTTGTATACTTGTTGAATTAATAATCATGGCTACTCCTTTTTCCAGTGAGGGAATGAGAGAAGAAGCTATGTGTTCCTGACTTCTGTTTTTGTGGTTTTTAAAAATTACACAAATAATACATATTCATTGTAGACACATTAGAATATTCAGATAAGCAAAAATAAACAATTTAAATTGTCTAAAATTCTACCACCCAGAGATAACCACTGTTAACATTTTGGTGTATATCCTTCCAGAGTTTTTCCCATAAAAATATATACATTGAAACATGTATATATTTATTTAAAATGGGATCATTACAATCCATAGTTTTGTAAACTGCTTTTTCACTTACTACATGTGACTGTCTTTCTATGTCAATGAATTTACATCTTTATCATCATTTTAATCACTGCATAGTATTCCATTATAAGGGTGTACCATAATATATTTAATTAGTTCTCTATTGTTAGGAATTTAGGTTTTCAATTTGAAGTTCTTTTTGGAATAAAAGTTATGGTGAGCATTCTTGTATGTACATCTTTGTACACTTGTCTACTTTTTTAAAAAAAGTAGAATCGATGAGACATTTCAAAATTTTATGTGTGGTATTTTGGTTTTTTTAAAATACAGACTCAGATTGCCTTCCTGAAAAGTTGTGCTGATTCATACTTTCTCCAGCAGTATGTCCAGAGTGCTCTCTCCCCTATACCCTCGTTAACACTGAGTGGTTTTTTGTTTTTGTTTTTGTTTTGTAAATCATTACCAATTTGAAAGGCAAAAGGTGTCTTTGGGTTAAATGCATTTCTTTGATGAGTACTAAGGCTGAACTCTTTTTTCCCTTATTGCTCATTTCTGTTGAGGTTCATCGTTTTTTCTTACAGGTTTGTAAAACAAAGCTCTTTATGTATTCAGGATACCGACCCTTTGTTATATGTTGCCTTTTTTTTGTAATCAGTTTGTCTTTTATCTTTTTTTGTGTCTGGCAGAAGTTTTAAACTTTTATAGATTCAAATGTCACTTTTTTCTTTATGATTTCAACCCTCCTTACCCCATGAGTATTGTTCACCTATATTCTAATAGTTGTGTAATTTTATTTTTTCACATCTAAATGTTTAATCCATGTGGCATTTATTTTGATGTAGAGATTGGGCTTAATTTTCTCTGAAGTAATTAATCAGTTCCCTTGATTAATTATGAATGGAGTTGGAATTTAGAATGTGTTTTGCCATACACTGTTGTAAATAATGTTTGGTGAGGCTTAAATGAGACCATTTGTAATGCATTTAACTATTAAACTCAAGGGCTCACATGGAAAGGTAATAATCATTTATTATATTATTTCCATGAAAAAATGTTTTTATAGTTTCAAATAATTAACTTTTGAAGCACATCCTGTTGCAAATTTAGCAACTGCATACTCATATGGTGGTTCTACTTCATTAGAGCCCTTTAGGGGTGAAAATCTTCCTCAGTTTTTGTTTTTGTCTGCCTTCATTTAACTTTAACTGATGTGAGGTCTGTTTTGGTAACTTTCTGCTTGCTATGCTTTTCACAGAATGGACAGCAAATTATGGATGAACCTATGGGAGAGGAGGAGATTAACCCACAAACTGTAAGTAAAATATTCTGTCACAAAGGGTATAGATAAATGAAATACTATAAAATTATTCTTATTTTTCAACTGAACAGAGTAATCATTTTACAGTGTAAGAAACTTGTCGATCCTTTCACATTAACTTTACCAGACTACATTATTGAGTATGCCAGGGACCTTTCTAAAAAGTGTACAATAAGAGTGATTTTAAGAGAATGATAAAACAGATTGCTTTATATTGTTGAAAGTTTTTCATTAGTGCCTAAAGCTTATGTTTTTTTGTTTCTTGGGGATTTTTTGAGATGGAGTTTTGCTCTTGTCACCCAGGCTGGAGTGCAGTGGCGCTATCTCAGCTCACTGCAACCTCAGCCTTCCGGGCTCACGGGATTCTTCTGTCTCAGCCTCCTGAGTAGCTGGAATTACAGGTGCTCACCACCACACCTGGCTAATTTTTGAATTTTTGTAATTTTAGTAGAGATGGGGTTTCACCAAGTTGGCCAGGCTGGTCTCGAACTCCTGACCTCAGGTGATCTGCCCACCTCAGCCTCCCAAAGTGCTATGATTACAGGTGTGAGCCACTGCACCTGGCCTAAAGCTTATGTTTTTAAATAATCAAATCGACCGTGAATTTGTTAAGGACAGAAATATAAAGGTCATACTTTACAGATATGTTTAACATAGAAAGTGGACATTCACCATTTCCTCATCTGTTTTTTTGTTGTTGTTCACTCCTGAATCCCCAGTAACTAAACCAGTGTGCCTGGCACATAATGGACACTCATTAAATGTTACATAAATGAATTAATAAATTGTTCCCTACTACCACACACAGAATAGCCATTGTCAGCAGCTAAGTTACAGTCGTCTTGATATTTTGTATATAAGGTAATTATTATTTATGTTTACAAAATACATACTCTGCAACTTGTTCTTTTTACTTAACATGTCTTGAACATCTTTGTATGACAATACATATAGAACTACCTCTTCTTTGTTTTTTTTGTTTTGGGGGGTTTTTTGAGACAAGGTCTCTCTCCCTGTCACCCAAGCTAGAGTGCAGTGGTAGAGTCATGACTCACTGTAACCTCAAACTCCTGGGCTCAAGCAACACTCCCACCTCAGCCTTCTTAGTAGCTAGGACTACAGGCACATGCCACCACGCCCAGCTAATTTTTTTTTTTTTTAATGTTTGTGGTTTTTTTTTTTTTAACAGATGGGGCCTTGCTATGTTGCCCAGGCTGGTCTTGAACTCCTGGCTTCAGGCAATCCTCCTGCCTCAGCCTCCCAAAGCATTGGGATTACAGGTGTTACCCGCCATGCCCAGCCAGATCTACCTCTTTTTAAAGTGGTTACACAGTTACAGTATTCTATTTTATGAATATCCTATATTTAATGTAATTTTCCCCTATTTATTTTTGTGAACTTGTGTTTCAGTAAGATATAGTCTTAGAAAAGGATGTTCTGAAACCAAGGGTATAAACATTTAAATCTCAATAGACATTTATCAAATTTTCCTTCAGAATTTCAGTATATGAAAATACCTGTTTGAGTATTGCCTACTCAATACTAGGTATTATCAGAAAATATTTTTAATTTGAGTGACTCTAGAAAAATAATACTTTCCCTTTTTTTCTTTTTCTTTTTTTGAGACAGAGTCTCACTCTGCTGCTCAGGCTGGAGTGCAGTGGTGTGATCTCAGCTCACTGCAACTTCCGACTCCCAGGTTCAAGCCATTCTCCTGCCTCAGCCTCCCAAGTAGCTGGGATTACAGGCAACCGCCACCACGCCTGACTAATTTTTGCAATTTTAGTAGAGATGGGTTGTACAATGTTGGCCAAGCTGGCCTCGAACTCCTGACCTCAAGTGATCCACCCATCTTGACCTCCCAAAGTGCTGGGATTACAGGCGTGAGCCACCATGCCTGGCTGACTTTCCCATTTTAATTTGCATCTCATTTGATTACTAGTGAGATTGAGTATCCATACATTACCGGCCTTTGTTATTTTATGTTTTGCTCAGTTTTATTTGTAGTTACTTGTTGTCTCCTTATTGGTGTGTACAATCTCTGTATATATTCTGGATATTAACTCTATGTCTATTATATATCTTGTAATATGTTTTTTTAAACATTGATTATGTGTCTTTCATTGTAGTATGTACAGAAGTTTGTTTTGTTTTGTTTTGTTTGAGAAGGAGTCTTGCTCTGTTGTCCAGGCTGGAGTGCAGTGGCATTACCTCGGCTCACTGCAACCTCTGCCTCCTGGGTTCAAGCAATTCTCCTGCCTCAGCCTCCTGAGTAGCTGGGATTACAGGCACGCGCCACCACACCTGGCTAATTTTTGTATTTGTGGTAGAGACGGGGCTTCACCACATTGGTCAGGCTGATCTCAAACTCCTGACCTTGTGATCCGCTTGCCTCAGCCTCCCAAAGTGCTGGGATTACAGGCATGAGCCACCGCACCTGGACAGAAGTTTTCATTTTTTTTTTTTTTTGGTTGTTGAGACAGAATCTCGCTCTGTTGCCCAGGCTGGAGTGCAGTGGCTGGATCTCAGCTCACTGCAAGCTCCGCCTCCCGGGTTTACGCCATTCTCCTGCCTCAGCCTCCCAAGTAGCTGGGACTACAGGTGCCCGCCACCTCACCCGGCTAGTTTTTTCGTATTTTTTTAGTAGAGACGAGGTTTCACTGTGTTAGCCAGGATGGTCTCGATCTCCTGACCTCGTGATCCGCCCGTCTCGGCCTCCCAAAGTGCTGGGATTACAGGCGTGAGCCACCGCGCCCAGCCCAGAAGTTTTCATTTTTAAATGGTCACATCTGGCTTCTGGGTTTCATGCTTTGGTTAGAAAATCCTTCCCTACACTAAGGTTATAAAAATAATCCTTTTACATTCTGATCTTTTATAGTTTTTTGGTGTTTTTTGTTTTGTTTTACATTTAGATCTGTGATCCACTTGGAATTTAGTACCTGGTATGAAGTAGAAATCTAACTTTTCTTTCCAGATAAATAGCCTGTTGTCCTAACCTCTATTTATTGAATAAATAAAATCTATTCTTTTTTTTTTTTTTTTTTTTTGAGACGGAGTCTTGCTCTGTCGCCCAGGCTGGAGTGCAGTGGCCGGATCTCAGCTCACTGCAAACTCCGCCTCCCGGGTTCACGCCATTCTCCTGCCTCAGCCTCCCGAGTAGCTGGGACTACAGGCGCCCGCCACCTCGCCCGGCTAGTTTTTTGTATTTTTAGTAGAGATGGGGTTTCACCGTGTTAGCCAGGATGGTCTCGATCTCCTGACCTCGTGATCCGCCCCTCTCGGCCTCCCAAAGTGCTGGGATTACAGGCTTGAGCCACCGCGCCCGGCCAAATCTATTCTTTCCTACTCATTTGAGATACCTCTTTTTATCACGTATGAAATTGCCTTATACTCCTTGTATCAGTTTCCTGCTTTGCCATAAAAAATTACCACAAACTGGGTGGTTTAAAACAACAGATGGCTCTCGGGGAGGTTCCTTCCTTGCCTATTCCAGCTTCTGGTGTTTGCCAGCAGTCCTTGGCATTCCGTGGCTTGTAGATACATCATTCCACTCTCTGCCTCGGGCATCAGATGATCTCCCTGTTCGTGTCTGTGTCCAAATTTCCCTCTTCTCATAAGAGCACTAGTCATTGGATTGGGACCATCCCACTCCAATATGACTTCATCTTAATTACATCTGCAAAGACACTGGTTTCAAATAAGGTCACATTTACCGTTACTGGGGATTACTTGAACATACCTTTTTGGAGGGCACAATTCAACCCACAACCCCCCTGAATATTTTGACTTTACATACTTTTTCAGTTACTGTCATTTTATTATATGTTTTTGTTAATGTGGTAAAGCAAACCTTCCCACCTTTTTACTTCTGTAAAAAGTCTTATATGTAGTCTTATAAATATAGTCCTACATTTAATCTTCCAGATAAACTTTACAATCAGTTCATCAAGTACTTCTGAAAAATTTATTGGGATTTTTATGGGAATTGCCTTAAATGTACAGATTAACATGAAAAATTACTTTAACAATATTGAGTCTTCACATTCAGGAACATTCATTTTTTCTGATTTTCTTTTACATTCTTTATCAAAATTTTATGGTTTCTTGGCTGGGCGTGCGGGCTTATGCCTGTAATCCCAGCACTTTAGGAGGCTGAGGCAAGAGGTTTGCTTGAACCCAGGAGTTCGAGACCACCCTGGGCAGCATAGCAAGTCCCTGTCTCTACTACAAATTTAAAAATAAGCCAAGCATGGTGGCATGTGCTGTAGTCCCAGCTACTTGGGAGGCTGAGGCAGAGAATCACTTGAACCCAGAAGTGTAAGGCTAAGGCTGCAGTGAGCTATGATCATGCCACTGCACTCCAGCCTGGGCAACAGAGTGAGACCCTGTCTGAAAAAAAAAGTTATAGTTTTTTACATATAGTTCTTGTACATTTGTTAAAGTAAGTTATGGGTATTTTATAGTTTTATAGTCTTTGTTATGTAGTAAGTGGCATTTTTTTTCTGGTATGTTTTCCATCTGGTTATTGCATGTATATATTTAAAATGTTAGGTGTTTTTGTATGTTTTTAGCATCTTAGGAGTGTTAACTTTTCAGAAATTAAACAAATTGTCATGAACATTATGTCAGTTGTGGAAGAATAAGATCAGTTTAACCTTCTGCTTGAAACACCTCCATAGTTTTATGGTTCCTTTAAACAAAAGCCCAACCTCCATAACATGACCTACCAGGCCCTGCATAATAAGGCTTTGCATACTTCTCTCCACATCCTCTCTAGCCGCACACCTCTACTCTCTACTGAAAGTCCAGTCACTCAAATGTATCAGCTTCTCTTTTGCTTACGGGCTTTCAAAGGCAATGTTACTTCTCCCAGAATTCTTTTCCCTTACCGCCATCCCCACTACTTAATTTCTGGTCATCTTTGCTTAGATATCATTTCAACTGAGATGTCTTCCCAATACAACTACCACTTCCACTTTCACCTTGAGTTAAGTGTTTTTCCTTTTTGCTGCCACAGGAGCCTATGCATACCCTAAATGGCAACACCATACCAGATTCCATTGCTTATTTGCTTGGTCTGTATTCCCTACTAAACTGTGAGTTGAATGAGGCAGTGACCAAGTCTGACTTATTCCTTGTTTTATGTCTGTGCCTAGTACCCAGTTGGTGTTCAGTAAGTATTTGTAGATTAAAGGGATGAATGGATTAAGTTTTAGCTAGCGTAGGGACCCAGGCATGGGGCCTAGTGCCCAGAACTACCTTCAGATTCCTACCCTCTCCAAAACCATTTGAGGTAATTTACTTCATTTGTCTATAGTATATATATTTACATGTAAGCGAATGTAAAAACAATCAGAAGGAAAACCTCCAAATTTTTTTATTCTCTGTAGTCTAAAAGCATTTTCCATTGTGATGTTATATGGTTTGTACTTTCTCCTACTCATGGCTTTAGTAGCATTTACATCTGCAAGAACCTGCATTCTAGAGACAGGTCAGAAAGATGGAGGACTAAGATACTACCTGCAATGCAGATGAGGCTATTGAGCAAATCATTCCAGATTATACAAATTAGGCTTAGGTGTCAGATCAAAGCCTGGTATTTAATATTTATTAAATGATATTAAATCCAAAAGATTGTCAAAATATTTATTAACCTTATAATTTAAAATTGTATTTGCCTTTTATATATAATTAGAAGTTTTCCTTTTGTCAACTACTAATAATTTACATAGGGAATGTTGAGATGTTGTATTATCTATTTGATGTGTTACAAATTACTCCAAACTTAGTGGCTTAGAACTACACACATTTATTATCTCCCAGTTTCTGTGGACCAGCAATTTGGGCAGAGCTTAGCCACATCTTTTGGTTCAGAGGCTCTCTCAGACTTGAAATTAAGGTGTGGACCAGGGGTAGAGTTTCATCTGAACCTTGACTAGGGAAGGATCTGCTTCTAAGCTCACATGGTTGCTGGCCCAGATTCCTGGTCCACCAAAACTGTGAGATAATAAATGTATGTATGGAGGCCATCAGCTGGTAGGCTTTCTTGCAGTTTCATTGGCCCCTTTTCCGTGGGCTAGAATGCAGAATGTAATGATAAGCCACTTTTGACTAGGACAAGACAGTAGAGAAGATGGATAATATGAGAAGAAATCTGGGTCCCTTAATGACCTAATGATCTAGTGACACCTCTTCACCCAAAAGTATGCTCGTAACCTATGGACTGTGAGAGAGAGAAAAAAAAAGGCACTTACTTTGTTTGAGTTGTCGCATTTGGGGATCTTTTTCTTACAGTAGCTTAGTCCATATTCTAACTACATCTAGTCATTCATTAACAAAGTAGTTCATGAATGTCTATTAGGTGCCAAGTACTCTGCTACATTCGTTGTTACAGAAGCATATAAGGGAAACTTGCAGCTTTAAAAATGGCAAAATAAAGTTGTTTTTGTCCTCTTCTCTGGGAAATTACCAACCAAAACAACAAGGAGAATAAGAAATCAGAATTTTGGTCTTTGAAATCAGAAGATATCTGTAACTTCAACCACAAGATATAAATATGAAAAGCAGATAGAAGAGTGGTAACCAGATGAAATTATTAGAGCATAAGTGATTTTAGAGGAATATCCTAATGGTGAGCAAGTCTTATTCAAGGCCCTCAGAGCCTCAGAAGAGCTCAAAAATGGGGTCACCGGGTACTGTGGAACGTGGATGTATGGCATGGGGCTGAAAACAGAGATTGGTTGAATATTGATATAAAGAGTTTCTAGATCCTCTCTCCTCTGGAGACAGAAGGTATTTCACAGAGAAAACCAGAGAAGCTGTATACTTGATCACCTTGGACACAGGAAGAAGTAGGGTAAGGCACTGGGCTGGAAACAGGGAGGTCAAGTGAAAACCTATTACTGAATGGTGACCTGGTCCCATTCCAACCACTAGGACTGTATCCTCCAGGAAGGAGGATGGGCGTTGTGACTGAAGAAATGTAAGATACTGTCCTTTGGGAGACCTTTAGTGTAAAGGCTGCCTAGTTGGCCAGTTAACCAATAAGAAAGCCTCCCCAGGTGACAAGCCACATAACTGCCAGGCCACTTCTTAGTGCCTTACTCTCAAATATTTATGGAAAGCCAAATATCACCAGTTATGTGAGGAAGTCTTCCAGTATAAAATAATGAGATCTTGGAGGAACAAACAATGCAGGGAAAAAGCAGGTTTAATTAGTGTCCTCTGAGTGTTGAGACAAAATTGATTCCCTAAGAAAAAGTAAATTGCCATAAAAAAGAAATCATAAAAGAAGAAACTCTTAGAAGTTAAAAATATAATAGGAATGTTTTGCATTTTAGTAGAACATTTACAAGCTAAAATTGAGGAAAACTCTGAAAAAGTAGAACAATAAGAGGTAGAAAGTAGGAAAGAAAAAGAAGAACAATCTAACATCTAACTAATAGGAATTCCAGAAAGTGACAATAGAGGAAATGAAGGGGAAGAAAGCAGGAAAGAAATACCATAAGAAACATATTTTTTGTTTTTTACATTTTAATATCTCTGAAATCAGAATGGTTGTTATAATTCATAGTGTGACATATATTAATTGACAGCATCTTTCATAATGGTATAGTGATAATGATGCTTTTAGATTAAGTGGAATACTAAAATACCAAATTAAAAAAAAAAAAAGTTTTCCAAAATGAGGACCATGAGTCTCCAGATTACAACATCCCTCTGAAAGCCTGTTAATGAGAGAAATTTTAAAAAGACCTACTCTCAAGAAGGGTCATCTCTATGAAATATCAAAACACTAGGGATAAAGGGAAGACCCTAAGCTTTTAGAGATTTTTTAAATCCTATATAAAAGATTGGATAGAAGAATATTAGACTTTTCAGCATTGGAAGTT
The DNA here is from genome assembly GCF_002776525.5 of Piliocolobus tephrosceles. Lineage (NCBI taxonomy): Eukaryota > Metazoa > Chordata > Mammalia > Primates > Cercopithecidae > Piliocolobus > Piliocolobus tephrosceles. The sequence continues at coordinate 3,243,619 of NC_045456.1, forward strand.
AGAAAACAAGGAGCAACGCGTTTAAAATGCTTAGTGAAAATGATTTTCAGCCAAGATATTTTCAGATATGGACCTATTTTAGGAAGTTGCTGGAAAATGGGCTCTGCCAACACTAGGGGGTTATTAACTAAGTGAGACATGGGATTCGGCAAACAAAAGATCCAGTACTCCAAGCATGATGAAAGTTTTTTCCCATTATGATGATTAGAGGAAGCTTCAGAAGACTAGTTCATGCAGGAAGCTTAGAGAGTACTCAGTCCAGATTGAAGTAGACAGATAATTTCAAGAATGCTGCCTCCAGGAATAGGATTGGGGGAAGAGGTGGGGGAATAGAAGTGATGAATCTAAATAGGCTTGAGTATTGAAAATTCACTTGAGAGGTTGTTGCAGAGTAGGAAGAATTTGAAATAGGTACAAAGAAAATAAAAGTAAATTTAAAAACAAAGCACCTGTGAACTTAAGGAAAAATAAAAATTGCACACAAGAGATGTAACTAAAGTATATTCTTTACCTAGGCAGTGAGCAGTGTTTACATAGTCATAATAATTGTAAAGACTAAATATTGATTTAACCAAAATCTGTGATATGAGTACCGAGTCATCTGTAATAGGATGTCTAAAGGTAATATCTGAAATTGATGAATCAAGAGAAAGTATTATAAGGTTATTATTTATCATATAAAGGCAAATACAAGAGGGAACAATGAAAAGAACTGAAAGGGTACCAAGAGCATAGAGTACTGCTGCTTTCTCATTACAAGCCTTGAAATGCTTTTTGACACTTTAGCCTTTGATAAAAATTTAAGTGAAATTTAAAAAGCAGTTGTAACTGGTGTGATCAGGCAAAAATTCACAGAAGGCATGAAATTTAACCTGAGTCTTAAAAAATAGGTACAGGATTTTTGAGAAGTAAATGTCAACATTTGGGTAAATGCACTTTTATGGGAAAATGGTGTAAACAAAAGTCAAAGGGAGGAAAAGTGAGATGCGTTGGAGATAGCTAAATCAGTTTGACTAAAAGGATGGTCATAAAGGACAGCCTGATTTCTCCTGAACATTAAATACTATCACTCAGACCTTCTTAGTGTATGGAGTTAATCCTGTGATGTCTCTTGAACATATCCCCCAGGTTTCTATTTGTGATAGAGCCATTCTGTTCTGGCTGGATTTTTCTGTTCTTCACACACTTAATCTCTTCTCTTGCCCTTTGTTCTTTGCCCTGCTCTCTGCCTGTCTCCCATATCTTAGATCTACTTCTTATTTATGTATGTATTTATGTATGTATGTATGTATGTATGTATTTATTTATTTATTTATTTTGGAAACAGGGTCTCACTCTGTCACTGAGGCTGGAGTGCAATGGCTCACTGCAACCTCCACCTCCCAGGTTCGAGCAGTTCTCCTGCCTCAGCCTCCCAAGTAGCTAGGATCACAGGCACATGCCACCACACTCAGCTAATTTTTGTATTTTAGAGATGGGGTTTTACTGTGTTAATCAGGCTGGTCTTGAACTCCTGACCTCAAGTGATCCACCTGCTTCAGCCTCCCAAAGTGCTGGGATTACAAGCATGAGCCACTATACTCGGCCCTACTTCTTTTCCATCTTCTGCCATTTTAATGCTGTTATCCTTTCTTCTGGCTCTCTAAAGTTTCAACCCTTTCCTGTCTTTATTTAACTGAAGTAAAAACTTTTACTTCACACAAAGCTGCCTTAAAACTTGCATTTGAGCATCAAAAATGATCCTTAACAGCCATGTTAACAGCACACCATTGCACACCTATTACAGTCATCATGGTTCAAACACACACTGGAAAGAGAAGCCCCAGCAGAGTAGACAATAGGCAGTGAATTACTCACTCAACACAGGAAAATACAATAGAGTGCTCATTGGCTGGGAAAATTTGTACCATGGTATATTAATAACACTTATTGACTGTGTGTTGTCTGCCGTTCTAACTCTCATTGGTTGAGAGTGTATTTGAGCACTCAGAGCTTGAGGGAAAATACCCTAGTAGATTTAAGTATATGCCACTTAGAAAATATTTCTGAGATAAATAGCAGTATAATTAGCACTGCATGGTGGAATTAAATAGAGTATGTATACACCAGGAAGATTTCCAAGCACAAGCAAAGGTTTCCTTTTGCTACATTTTTGGCTCTCTTTCAGGGCTATTTTTTCACTTCCTAGTGTCCTGTTCCTCCATCCCTAGGAGCTTAAAAAAAAAAACAAAACAAAACTCCCTTTTTTATCATGGCTTGCTTGCCTCATATGATGCCTCTGACCCAAAATTGCTTCTCTTCTGTTCTGGTGTATTCATCACAATACCCATTCCTTTAGTTTCAGTGATCTCATCCATATTTTGAAAGAAAGCAAAGTGACTTAATTATATTCAAATATGAATGGTTGGTTGGTTGAGTCAACCTGAAATACTAGCATATGGAAAGTTGTAACCCCTTTACCTAAATGAGTATTTAAATTTAACTATTTTAGACAAGCATGACTAAGTAAAAAGAACTTCAGGCTAAGCAAGAAAAAGAAATGTGTGGACAGGGAGAGAAGCAATACCACCTAGGGCATTTTGTGACTTAACTGCAAAATTCAGACCTGGGGCTATGGTGCTGCTGCCTCTCACCCTCTCTTCATGCCCACGGGAGATTCTGTGAGTGAAACATAGCATGCTTTCCATTTAGACAGGACTTTGAAAGTGCCCTAAGAAATCCTGCTCAGTGCTCTAGGAAGTCACTACCATTTGTTTCAAGTTGATCATCTTCATGAAACTTATTTTCCATCTCTGGTTTAAAACCTTAAGCTCTTACCACTTTATAACACTGTCTGTTGATGGATATGTGCCTAAAAAAATTAACTGTCCTGCACTTAGATGGAAATCCTTATAAATTAAATCTTTTAGTGTCTGAAAAAAGGAATGATCCACACACAAAAATGTATCCAATGGAATCAATTAAGAACATGTTAACTTTAAGTTTTTATCATATGGGTCAATTTTTTTTTTTCAACAGGGTTCACTCATTATGGGGTCATGAGGATGGTTAATAATTGGGTTTAATCATGGTTGGGGTTTTGCCAGACAGGTGTTATGTATAGTGTAGAAAAGTTTTCAGGAACTCTGCCACGGTCCCCATACTCAGCCCTCTTGCTTTGGGGTCTGTTGAAAAGGTTTAGCACTTCCTGTTTTTTAACCTAAGTCAGCCACCAACCATTCACGTGCACTCTCCTTCCCCACACCAAATTACCTGGTTATGCTTCCACCAACATCATGACCATTTCCACATCCAAACTATAAGAACTTGGGCAGCAGATTATTTAACTTCTCTTTAAGCCTTAGTCTTCTGTTCATCCAGTGTGGATAATAGTTCCCACTTCATTGGTGAGCATCAGCTGAGATAATTTCATGTAAAGCACAGTGCCTAGAATATAGTAGTATCTTAAATGTTATTGTTATACTTGAAAGAAAACTTTATTAATAAATAAGAGAACTCAAAGCAACTAAGGACTCAGTGAAGGAAACTAGAAAAAAAGAACTACAAAGTAAACCTATAAAAAACAAGAGGAAGGAATTAAATATAATTTCAAAAATCAGCGAATTAGAAAACAAGGGAAAACACACAAAAGCAAATCCACAACATTAGGAAAGCAAAACAGGATATAAGCACAGATAGGAAGGAGATTAAAACATAACAACCCAAATATTTACAGATAAAATGATATGATGTCTGAGATTTGCTTCAAAATAATTAACTACAGGAGTTGGGGAAGTGAGCATATGAAACAAGATTGGCTATGAGTTGAAAATTATTAAACTCAGGTGATGAGCACATGAAGGCTATACTATTCTGTCTGCTTTTGCATATGGTTGAAATTTTCCTTAGGTTTAATTTCAAAAACTTAATAGAATACTAACTGTAACAGTATACTAATATGAAAGTTGGTGAAATGTATGGTGTTTTAGGAAAATCTAAATTTGGGAAGGGAGAGAGAAACAGTATACCAATAGCCTTGGGAGAAGTTGAAATCATAAAAAATTAGCACTACCACACTTTCTGTCCCCGATTATAGTGCCAAGCTCAGTGATTTCTTAAGAGAAAAATCTTCGAAACTTTCAAGAAATAGATCACTCTGTGGTCTTAAGTTGTCCCAAAACATAGGAAAAAATCTGCCTTGCCTTCTAGTTTGTTTTATAGAGTTAGCATAGCCCCGAAAATGAGTTAGCGTAGAAAAGGAAACCATATGCCAATTTAATTTATGAATATAAATGCAAAAATCCTAAATATTTACAAATTAAGTATAGAATTATATTAAAATAATGGATTTTTTTCCTGGAAATACAAGCATAGGTCAATATTAAGAAATTTATTTGTCTAAGTTATCAGTAAATCAAAGGAGGAAAAATTAAGTGACAGTATTAATAGATAAAAAGACATTACACAAAACACTCATTCCTCTTTTAGTAAAGAGGAAATAGACTTTATATATCTAAGATCAAATATTCACATTATGTCTGAATGAATTAGTGAGTATATCTCCAAGTCAGGATCAAGGTAGCATTTACTACTGCTTACTTTAAGCTCTGTAGACTATGGGAAGTTTGGAGTTTGTTCTGTAATGGGAAGCCATTGAAGAATTTGAGGTAGGGGCATAAATTAGTCTGATTTCTGTTTTAAGATGATTCTGGCTGCTGTGAAGATAAAGGATTGCACAGGGAAAATTTAGAAGCAGAGAAACCAGTTTTATGGCAATAGATGATAGTTTGTACTGGGAATGGCAGAGGAAACAGAAATAGACAGATTTGAGGTTTATTTTTGAGATAAAATTAGAATTTGTTGAGGGATTAAATATGAAAGGAAGGAAATTAGATAAGAAAGGAAAGGCCAAAAAGGACTCGTAGGTTTTTGAGAAAGGTAATAATGTCATTGCCTAAAATGAGAAAGATTCGTTTCCCATTACACTTGAAATAAAATACAAACCCAAATTTCTTGGGTCTAAGGCCTCACTTAATATGGCCCTAAGCTACCTCTTCATTTCCTTCCTCTTTCGTTGATGTTCATCGCATTCTAGCCACTGTGGCCTTTCCTTCGTGTCTTGAATTCATTAAGCTCATTCCTATCTCTGTGCTTTGGCATTTGCTGTTCATTCTGTTTGAGGACTCTACCCCATGAGTCAGCAAACTGTGTGTGTAACGGGCCAGATAGTAAATAAATACCTTAAACTTTGTAGGCCATATGATCTCTCTTGCAAATACTCAACTCAGCGGTAGCCATTGTAGGGCAAACACGGTTGAAGATAATATTTAAACAGAGATGGACATGGGCAGATTTGGCCCTTAGGCTGACCAGGCCTGGCTATAGTTTGCCCCTGCCCAAGGTCTTGATGTGGTTCCCTCCTTATTATTCAGGTTCCTCCTGGAGGACAACGTGCCAAATAAGTTAGGATCAAAAACCTTAATGCCTCATACTCTTGAATATACAGTTCTACTTCTAGAAATTATTTCTAAATGTGAATGTGTACAAATGATGGGACAGCACCATAGTGTAGATCAAAGACCCAACAACAGGAGATTTGTATAATCGAATTTTCAACAGTTATTAATAATGCATTGAGGAATAGAGAACAGGGGTCAGCAAACTACACTCATGGGCCTGTCACCTGTTTCTGTAAAAGATGTTTTATTGGAACACAGCCTTACCCATTCGTTTTCTCACTGCACTGACAGAGTTGACAGAAACTGTATGTCCTGCAAAGCTGAAAATATTTACTATCTGTCCCTTTACAGAAAAAGTGATACTATGTGTAGTATGGTTCATATATGTGCATAGAAAAGATTGGAAAGAAAATCACCAAAATAGTGATTTTTAAAATTTTTTCCCTTTTTGTTTATTATCTAAGTTTCAATAATGGGCATCCATTATTTTTATAATAGTTACTTTTTAAATAATAAGGTAAATGAATAAATCAATAAAATGTTTAAAACAAAAATTTAGTAAGATACATTTTAAGAAATTTTAAAGTTAGAGATGGAAAAAAAGAACAGTATCTAGTTTCATGTGCACAACCACACAAGTAGCATCCATTTCAGATTTCAGCATATGATACTTATTAAGGAAGCCATTTATTTGAGGTCTTATATGTGATATTTGGTATTAATCTCAAGATTAATCTGGGCAATGGGATGTGCTTAAACAGTAATAAATACCATAAGAGATGTACTAAAGAACTTTAAGAGCTCACATTCTGGTTAGGAGATAGATAACACCTAAATAAAGCAGTTGCTCATTGATGAATTGTAATATGATTATAAGGAATTCCAATCACATGAGCTAGTCTTTTAACTTTGTTTATAGTGCCTTTTGATATAAAGACATTTTAAACTTTTATAATCAAATCTGTATTAATACTTTCCCTTATGGTATCTGCATTCTCCAAACAAGTAGCTGTATATCCTAACATCTCCCTCTGATGTACAGTGCCACATTCTTTTCTGTCACTCTATTTGTGTTTTATAGTAGTACCACACTGTTTTAATTAAGGTATCATTTCAACTTGGAGACTTATTTCAGATTTTGGTGTCTGAAATATTACTTCATTTCTTAGTGCTAATTATTAAAAAGCATAACACACAGCAAAATGTGAATTATTAACCTGAGCACTAGTAGTAATTAAAGCCAATTTTCACTAATCCTTTACGTTTAAAAAAGGGTATTTGGTTGCTCGTGTTTAAAAATATTACTTGAATAAAGTCAGTGACTGCTACTTACAGAGATACCCTACTTCATTAGTTGTGCAGTAAACATGATGCTTTTTCCTGACATAGTCTCAAGAGCCACCTCATGTTCAGACTGCCATTCTGTGTTAGGTGGTTGTCCTTGCCTTGCTGCCCTTTTGGAGTGTTGTAAGGAGTCTTAAGTAATTCCTTTTGGGAGATGGGAGAGTTCCTAAGTGCCTGCCTTGCTGAAAAACTGAAGCATGCGTTTTTAAACAAGAGGAGTGCACAATTTTCCAGGCAGAATTCAAAGTTCTATCTTAGATATTTATTTGGGTCCCTGTTGCTGCTAATGTATTTGGTTATATAAGATAATTTTTTAAATTGAGCAAAGTTTTTTTTTTTTTAGTTACTCTTCAACTTCCATTAGGTCATTTATAGAACATTTTCATAAAAATTTGATAGAGGAGGAAGAGTCCTGGCTTTTCATGTAGGATCTGTAACACATAATGGGCTCTCTAATGTTTGCTCAGTAAGTGGGTACTAAACTGAACTCCCATTATAGATAGCTCCATCACCAAATATGGGCCTACCTTGACCACAGTTTCTTCATTCAGAAAGTGAGCCGATTATTCTTGGTACTTTCTAGGGTGTCTTCAGGTTTTGAAAATTCCATGATTTTATTAAATTCTTACAGGCTGTGTAGATTAACCCTTGAGGTTTTTGTTGGTTCCACATAGGTTAAATGTTCATTAAGTAGAGCATTATCCCACAACTCTTGAAGCTGCTGTTCTTTGGATGTTTTAAATGCCACTATTGCAGTGATTATGTTCTGAATGTTGGCATACTTGTCATTTCCAAAGCAAAAATACCTTAGAAAAATTTCTATAAGGTATTACAGTATGAAATGAAATGGAGTGAGGGATTATATGGTAGCTTGACCCCTCCTTCTTTTCCAAAATGGCTTCTTAAGTGTTCCATTTTGCTAATAACCCAAGGATTGGACTTCTTTTTTCTTTTTAACTTATATTTTATCAACTAGGAATATGAGTTTTAACTATGGGCCTTTAAGTCTTTAATCTGGTTGATAATTAATGCTGTGACTAACATAAATTCAAAAGTAATTTACTTTCATTTAAGACAGGTCGCAGTTGTCCGTACATCACAATTTTAAAAGTTTCTTGCCTGTGATCTTCATTTTCTACCTGTAGTTATGAAACTCTTCCTCATTGACAGGGAACACCCATGACATGCCTGTGTATAACCTTAAAATTGTCTTGAGACCACGGCTTGAGTGTGCGTGTAAACACACTGCAAAGGGTCAAATTCCACTTGTGCATCAGTTTAGCAACTTTTAGTAGTGGCAACTAGTTTCGGTTGTTTTAAAGGTTCATATAGTTAAGAAATTCTGGCATTTCTCAGGATTCTAAAATAACGTTTGTTTCACTGGTTGTGAAAATTGTCCGGATTGCTGGGAACTAGGAGAAAAGAACATTTCAACAGGATTTGGCTATCAGCAAATCTGTTTTGGTTTCCTGTTCTGGCCTCCCTACCTATCCAGCTACATTAGTGCCCCTGTCGGCAGGTTTCTTCTTTCTTTTACCACGGGAAAATTGTCCGGCCTCTTTTTCTAGCATTTTCAGGACCCGCCTGACAGGAAATTTTCTAATTGCCGGAACAGCTGGTAGGAGAAAACTTTGCAGGGGCTTGGCCTTCCCTTTCTAACTTAAGTTTTACCATCAGAAATTCTTTTATCACGATCATGGTTTCGTAGCCATGTTTAAATTTTTGTCTTTTCGTGTTCGCTCTATACAGGTAAGCTCTGTTCAGCTTCTTTTAAAGAATAAAATGTTTCAGTTGGAGCTAACTATAATTATGGTAATTATTTTATATGTTCTTTAAAGCAGCTTTTCAAAATTCAAAACCAGTTTTGATAGAACGTTTAAGGGATAATATCTCTGTTTACTAAAAGTAAGCCAGTTATGTATATTATACATTTCAACTCTGTATATTTTGTCAACTTACTTTCACATTGGGTTGGTTTTTTTTGTTTTTTGTTTTTTGTTTTTTGTTTTTTTTTAGTGCTAGAGTAATTTTTATCTTGCTAGTGTTTGTAATTTTTTATAGTAAAACAAATGACTGTAATTCTCAAAATTAAACCAGGCATAAACAGAATTGCAAATTTGCTAATATTTAGGAGATTACTACAATGAAAACAACTTTAGTGAGTAGGAGAGTATGTTATTTTAAGCAGTCAATAACTTAAAATCACATTTTGGTGGAAATCGGTTCCTGTAAAAACATGGAAGTTTTTAAGCAACTCCATATTTAAATAACTTCAAGTAATTTTATCTGATTTAGAGTAGGAACAATTTTCAAAGAATTATTCTGTTAAAATGGGCTTAGTGGATGTTAATTTGCAATATATTTAATCTACAATCCTGCCAAAATCAACTTGATATTTTGCCATGAGAATTGTGCTATCCAGCAGCTCTTTAAAGAGAATTAAATTTGCTGATCAGGATTCCAGATTGGGAGAAAACTCTGCTCTTTGTGGCAGTGATTAGAAATGTTAATCTGGAGAACCAGCTTGCTGTTTTCTCAAACATAGATAAAAGGAGCTGACTTATAAGAATTTAAAGCTCTCTTAAAGAATTTGGTTAAATGAAAAATGTTGAGCTTATTTATCATTCCATAGCAAATGAAGTAAATTGAATTCAGTCAGATTGTAATCTAGAATATTTTAATACGTAGTTTCACACCATGGCTTGAATAACCAGCCTAATTTTGTGTCACAGCAAAATAATTTTTATGTATCTTGATCATCTACAAAGAGGTTAACATTATCTTTTTAAAATAAAACTACATATTATAGAACTATAAGTATCTATATAAAGAGTGATAGTTTTAATTTAGAATGACATTTAAGGGACAAATAAAGTATGTATTTTTCATTTGTAAGCTCTTTTTTATGGTACAACAAAAAATGGTTACACATCCATAGTTAGAAAATACTTACTGACTTTTACCAAGAAACATTTAAATATTTTACTTCAAGCTTCAATAATATTTTCTGGCATTCAAAACAATTTAGAAAATACAAATGCCTCAAGAACACACTTCCTGACTCAAGGGAGGGGAGGAAAAAGGAAATTATGTATACAAGGCAGGGCATAATGCCAAATGTTGAATCATTCTTTGAAATCAGTTAATATCTCTCAGTTTGTTTTCTTAGTTAGCATGTTACAATATTAGGTTTTCGATAATTCAAATACAAATAGCATTAATTTCAGTTTCTTTAATCCTTTTTACATTTTAAGATCAAAATGATATTTTTCTCTCACAACTTGAAAAGGAAACAGTAGATTTTTTTCCCCACTAAAGAGTGGACCTTAAAGACCATTGAGGTATAAACCTAAGGACCTTTTGTTGGTCCTGGGAAACAGACTGGGTGGCTTTCTGTATGACTGAGGGACACCAAAAGATCTACCTGCCCATAAATTTTCTCCTCATTTTTCCATGATGTCCAAAATGACACTCTTTACAGAATTTCTAAAATTATATGTTTCAACTGAGCTGACTTCGTTTTATCCATCAGGGGTCATATCTCAACAAATATTTATCTAATAATAAATCTTTGAGATCCAGGTAAATTGTCTTAGTATCTCTAACACCTAGTACAATACGTGGCCCATAATTTGAATGGCCTTCCAACGAAAATGAATGGTTCTAACAGAGTATGTCATAGATCAGAAACATTTTCACTGGGACCAGGCGTTCAGGAAAAAGGAAAAGCAGGAGAGCCACATGAGTTTTAGTTCTCTCTCTGACCTCATTCTTCTCTACCTCTCTTTCATACTCTCTGATTTAAACTCTAGTGTCCAGGTATGCTCCCACTCTGGCCTTTGTACTGGTTCATCCCTCTCCTAGGAATGTTTTTTCCCCAGTTGCTTGACTTTCTCACCTTCCTCAGGTCTTTCTCAAATAGCATCTTATTGATAAAGCCTGCCCTGACTACTTTATTGAAAATTACAATCCCCCCTTTCCATGTCTGCTATTCTCATCCCTTTACTCAACTCAATATCTTTTCTTCATAGTATTTATCATGTTCTAACCTTTATTTACCTATTATTATTATTATTATTTGGTCTGTTGTCAAAAAGGCAAAGTTTTTGGTCCATTTGACTTATTGTATATCCCAGCTCCTAGAAGAGTACCTAGCATGTATCGGGTGCTCAAAAATAAATGTTTAAATGGATGGAAGAATGAATTAGTGAATTCCCGCACATAGCTTAAGGGTATTCAACACCTAGGCTGAGGGAGGTGGCAAATGTCTGAAAGGGGTGGAAATATAGGAAGAATGTAACAGGGCATGATGTAGATCTGCTGCCATCCTCAAAATTTTGCCTACAGTCAGACTTTTGCTTATCAAATCAACATAGTCTGTGTAAAAATAATAACATGGAATTTATTATTACTGTTTTTAAATGCACAAAGTTAGTTTTTTGTGGTAGTGAATGGACAGATACCCATTTATCATTTTAAAAACAGTTGTGCCAGAGAATGTAAAAATATGTGAGCCTCACAGAATAATTAGAGTGTATATAATTTATGTCTGTGTTCCAGTTTATTAACATAATTTTTTTCCATAAAACTATTAATATAGCTGCTTTACCATGTACTTATAGGCAAAAACACAGTTTTACAAAATGTCAAGTCAAACTATAATTTTATGTTTTCATGTGACAGATTTATTTCAGTAGCAGGTGATTTAGTGACATAAGATATGTTTGTCACATGCACATGTCAGTCTGTTCTTGGCTTATCACTGCCCTTGGAAATCTGATATTCCTTTCTGCATCCATCTCATTAGATTCCAAGTATGAGCTAGAAAAGTACTTTGTTGCTTTCCTACCTGTTGTCCAAGATTGCCCAAGCATTAGTATTATGTCCTGGTTGAACCTTAGATTCATTTCTAAAATAGTCATGGTCCTATGACCTGGTGACATTAAGTATGATCTGGGCATCGAGATCCCAACCCAGGATATTTTGTGTATTATACTACTGTAATTTTGCATATATGTAAAGTAGATAGAAAATAGTTTGCTGGTGTGATTAGTAAAAATATAGGTCTTATGAAATTTAAACTTGGAACAGAAAAGCGTGTTCAGGATGAAACAGTGGCAGGTTTTTGAAACTTGAACCAATGTCAAACTTGCCACAGGAATTGATCTTTTCTCTCCACCCTCAAGAGTATTTTCCGTACTCTCTGAGCCCTGATTTAGAAAAATATTTTATAAATCCCTGTTTGTATCCCTAAAGAGGTTTGAAATGATCGCATCTGTTTTGGGGGGAAGAGAGTAGGGAGTGGAGGAAGATGCTTTTTAAAACACATACACACACACACACACACACACACACTAAGAAAAGAAACACTTGAAAATTTACTTTAAGATTGGCCAGAATAAAAAATTTAGTATGAAAGTCGGAAGATAAAGTCAAGAAAGTCTCTTAGAAAGTAGAGACAGTGCTGGACATGATGGCTCATTCCTGTAACCCCAGCACTTTGGGAGGCCAAATCAGGCGGATTGCTTGAACTCAGGAGTTTCAGACCAGCCTGGGCAACGTGGTGAGACCCTGTCTCTGCAAACAAATGAAAAAGCCAGGTGTTGTGGCACATGCCTGTAGTTCCAGCTACTGGGGAGGCTGAGGTGGGAGGATTGCTGGAGCCCAGGAGGTTGAGGCTACAGTGAGCTGAGATTGCACCATTGCACTCCAGCCTGGGTGACAGAGCCAGACCCTGTCTCAAAAAAAAAACAGAAAATAGGAGGAAAAAATGACATAAACGATTCCATTTCAGACATACACTATTCAATTAGTAGAAGAGTCACAAAAAGAGAAGCCCTGAAAAATGAGTGGAAGGAAATTATCAAATAAATGTTAGAATTCCCCCACAAAGTTAAAGAATTCAGGTCTTTAGATTATAAAGGTTCACCAAGCATCTAGCATTCTGAAGGAAAGAAGACCCTGTTTATCTCACTATTGGGGAACTTCAGAAACACAAGGACAGAGAAAATCTTTAAAACTTCCAGAAAGTAAAACCAGACCTACCAAAAAGTGTGACTAGACTAGCATCACCCATCTCATCAGCAGAACTGGATGCTAGAAGGCAGTGGATCTATGGTGTCAAAGTTGTGAGGCAAGATTATTTTTCTTCTGGAATTTGGTATTAAGCCAAACTATACAAATGGGAAGACAAAATAACAACATTTACAGATGTGTGAGGTTCAGAAAGTTTTCTTCCACGACACCTTTCTTTGGAAGTTACAAGGCAGTAATCTAAGAAAGAGACATAGGAAACTGAAAACAGTGAAGTAACCATTTTAACATTTAATGAAGTTTTTATTTTTAATTTTTTTTTAAGTCCCCTTAGATTGGCCTGGGAGTCGTTGTTATGGGCCCATATAAGAGGAAATTTAATATATTACCTAGCCTTCATTTGAACCATATATTGTCATGGTAATATGGATACTGTTGTCTATAGGCTTTCAACTTTAGAATCAGGCTATAGAGCATGAAGGATTTAGTTGTGGTTGCAGGAGGAAATGTTAATTTTCTTAAAATTAATAGCCTTAATATTAATAAAATTATATACAGCTAGCAGCAAATGGGAAGAAGTTTAAGAAGAAGAATATATGGGCACTATTAGCCTCCTTTTTCAAAGGGAAGAGTTAGGATTCTGTCCAAAGCAGAGAAAAGATGAGAAGTTTATGTAAAGGTAATATAATTACCAAACAATAGAGAAAAAGATGATGAAGTGAAGGGGCATAATATAAGTAAGTCCCTCACCTTAAGTTAGTAGACATTGTCTTAAGGTTAATAAGTTAAGAAATTATCAAAGTAGATGCAGAACTGGTTTTTTTTCAAGTCTAGGCATGAGGGTGAGAAGAGACTTGCTTTTCACCATAAGCTGTTCTGCCACTGTTTATTACTAACGTGCATGTATTACTTTGATTTTAAAAACAAAAAGTTTAGGGAATAAGAAATAACCTGGGTTGACAAAAGGCTATGTGTAAGAGAATGTTGGGAGATAATATCACAAAAGTAGGTTGAGGCCGTATTGTAGAGGACCTCGAATGCCCAGGTGAAGCAGTGCATTTAATTTGAGAAAACTTGGAGGAGTTTTTGAACAGCCTGGTCATATGACTGAAGCTGTATAATTTCAGAAAGTGAATTTGTCAAAAAGATGAATTGGAGTGGACGCAGGCAGAAAGGGATATTATGAGTAACCAATCTAGTTTCAATTTTCTAGATGAAAGGTAATGAAGGCTTATACCTTGATGATACCACTGGAAATAGAAAAAGAAAGAATGAAAAGTGTTCTCAACACTGTGCTTGATACATAGTGTTTCGGTATGTGGTTGTTATACTGAAGGGACCAAAGGGAGACACTGCTTTTTTTTTCTTTTGAGACAGGGTCTTGCTCTGTTGCCCAGACTGGAGTGCAGTGGCACGATCATGGCTCACTGTAGCCTCCACCTCCTGGGCTCAAGCAATCCTCACATCTCAGCTCCCTGAGTAGCTGGGACTACAGGCTCGCACCAACCGCCACACCTGGCTAATCTTGTAAATGTTTGGGTAGAGACAAAGTCTCACTATACTGTCCAGGCTAGACTCTACTTTTTGTTGTTGTTGTTGTTGTTTTGAGACGGTGTCTTGCTCTTATCGCCCAGGAGGCTGGAGTGCAGTGGTGCAATCTCGGTTCACTGCAATCTCTGCCTCCTGAGTTCAAGCGATTCTCCTGCCTCAGCCTCCCAAGTAGCTGGGATTACAGGTGCCCACCACCACGCCCAGCTAATTTTTGTATTTTTACTAGAGACAGGGTTTCACCATGTTGGCCAGACTGGTCTCGAACTCCTGACCTCAGGTGATCTGCCCACCTCAGCCTCCCAAAGTGCTGGGATTACAGGAGTGAGCCACTGTGCCCAGTCAGACTCTGCATTTTTTAGTAACTTATTTGACATGAGATGAAAGGAAGGGTAGTCATCAAAGATGAGAGTAGTAATTGTTTATTTTGAAGTTCATGGCCTGATTGTAACTCACACTATTTAAGGGTAAGGGTTGATCCTGTATGCCTGCTACAAAATGGAATGTGTTTATAATTAGGTGATTGTTCTTCCCTGCTTGTGTTGCATCTTTATTTGTGACCAACAATTTTTGTAGGATTTGCTGTGAAATATAAGGTGAAAAAATACTGTTACCTGATAAATCGCATCTCATTTACCTACAAAAGAAAAATGTAAAAAATATATAACATTACAAAATAGAGTTCTTTATGACCTCATAATTTAAAGGCATAAATGGCTGCTAGTTTCCAATTAGGCTCTTGAATAGATAGTTTTTGTTTGTATGTTTCTTTGTTTGGTTTTTAACATGAGACTGAGACATGCTGGAATCCAGCCCATTAACTTGGTTAGTCTTCAGAGTATGATGTGACAGCACTTTGGGGTATAGAAAAAGAAGAGAACTTCTTTACGTGTATATAATTTTAAGGATACAAATACTGTGTATGTAGGGATTTTTGGTTTTGTGTTTTTTGTTGTTTTGGGTTTTTTTGTTCGTTTTCCTGCTAAGGATGTGCTACCAAAAAGTTCAAAGAACACTGCTGTAATCAACTGAGCTAACAGACCGGTTACGAAGACCAGGGACATAAGCCTATAGGTTTCCTGTCATTGATCTCAGTGTGGTGTAATGGTAAGGGCCTTGTTTTCAAAGTCAGGAGACCTAGAATTGAGCCCTGAATTTACCACTTACTGGCTTGTGATCTTTAGCCTTCAATTAATCTCTTTAAATTTCAGACCGTAGAATATTCAAACTAGTTTGTTTTTAGAGGATCTGTCAAATTTCTAGTGGTAAATGGGAGAGTACATAGAAAACTCTGAAATGTTTATGCTTGTTCTAAGGTTTACTCATTTATGTTATGTCAGTCCTCTCTAACATTAATATGTGGTCAAAGATTTGTTGTGAAGCATGAATATAAAACATGAAAAAACACCTAACACAGGGTTGATATGTAGTAGGTGCTCAATAATAGTATTTGCTGGATTTCTATCTAAATCTTAATCCCACGTATACTTTGTTCTTTGAAAGGTTTTTTAAAAAATTTGATAATTTGCTTCCTGCCTTCCCTATTGTACTAATGACTACTAACAGCTATCACTCTGAAGCCCTTGGTCTCTGGAGAAAGGGGTGTCTGAAACCCTTGTACCTTGGTCTTATTTGGAGGAAAGAGGTAGCGTCTTAAGAGTCAGCTAATGCTTGGTTCTATGCTAATACCTACTGCACAGGATCGTTGTGAGAATTAAAGGAGATAATGCACGGGAAACTGTGAAATAAAGAGCTATACTGATGTTAGGAAATGATTTGATTATTGTTCCCGAAGTCCCAGGAGAGTCCAATATGATTGAACTGCCTAAGTAGTAGGATAACCTACAAATTACAGCCTCTGTCTTGGAAATAAAGTAGTGGGCCTGGATTCCTTTTTCTCCTTTTCTGGGAGCTTTTTTCCTTTTACTACTCATTTTCAAAAGCTACCATGTTAGGATATTCTGGTATGTCCTTTTGAGAAATCTTTGTAATTCCTTATATTGCCAGCATTCTAAGGACATCTCAGAAAAGGTTAAGTGAATGCAGATGTTTGTTTGGGATAAGACAATAACAAAAACAATAGATTATTTATGTTTACATAACACATTGAGATTCTACTAACAGTACTTATGCACCTAGAAAAAAACATTATAGTCAGCAAAATAGAAATGCTAGTCTTTGACAGGCTTATGTTTCTGATTTTGTCAGGTTTTGTTTTGTTGTAATTTTTGACTATAACATACAATATGTGTCTTGATTAAATAAGATAACCTAATCTGCTGATCTCACATAAGTAATCGAAATCCTGTGTATATTTCATATATTTTCTCTTTGTTCTGACACTTTTCCTCAAATATATTAAAATGTTCACTGTCTTTTAAAATCCTTCTCTTAACCCAGATACCTCTCACTGTTCCACCATGCTGAACAGTCATTTTTTTCCATGTCTGATTATCCATCCAAATGTTAAATCTTTTCTCCTTTTGTGTTACTCCTTTCTCCCCTTTCAGATCCCAGATTATTCTAGAAACTGAAAGTAACAGACATTTCAAAGGGATAAAACTTCAGTGTACTTAAACAGCCACATTGAGGTTAGAAATCTCCATTTTTACCCTGGAATATTTTTCAACCCCTCTCCTCAATAAACACTTTTTAAAAATAGCATTAGTTCTGCATAGTATAACCACACACCAGAGCACAGCAGATTATTCCGATCTGTTATTTTCAGACTTCTTTACACCCTCTGCCCCCACCCAATAAAACTATTCTAATTGTCTCCAGTAGAGAGAATGAAGACTTGGAAATATTTAGTACTAAATGTCATGTAGAGGTTAAATTGGTCAATGTAGTAGTCTGGTATAATAACTATCTCTGACACTTAACCGAAAGTATATATGTGTGGCATATTCACTTGATGGGTTGGTAAATGGTGTTTTTTGTATGTTAATTTGAGGATTTCTAATTTGCTTAGAAATTAGATTGATTTCTAGTTAATTTCTAGTATGATTAAATTAATATTGTTTGATTTTTAGCGGGAGAAAACAGCTCTGGCTAACCCTGTTTGCTCCCCTTATATTTATCTCAACAGGAAGAAGTCAGTATCAAAGAAATTGCAATCACACATCATGTAAAGGAAGGACATGAAAAGGCAGATCCTTCCCAGTTTGAACTTTTAAAAGTATTAGGGCAGGGATCATTTGGAAAGGTAAGTCATGAGTGTGTGCTTTTTTAAAAGTTGTCTTTTAATTTCATATGTATTTCATACACATGAGGAAACAAATATTTTATGAAATGCTACCAGTCTTCCTACCAGCAATGTTTTCTGTTTTTTTACATTTCTCACTATCAGTAAGTGTGGGAAAGTGAATAAAGTTCAAAAGTACATTGGAAACTTGTAGTAAATTGGTAGTATTTGCTTCATACGTTATCTTCAAGACCACATGACCTCTCCAGTTGTGATTCTTGAATGGTTAAAAATCACAAGATATTCCCTTGATACACTGGCCTCTTTTTGAGTCCTTGGGTAGGGTTGGATGGTGATCTTGCAATACAGTATAACAGCACATCTCAGCCTCCCTTCCAGCTTACTCTAATACCAGCATAAAGTGAGTGATGTTCCCAAAGAAGTAGGGTTGGGGGCTACTGCTACGATTTTGAAGTTTTCTTGACTCCTGGCTTGTCTTTAAAATGAGTGGAAAGTTTGCATTTTATTCAGTAACATCGCGTTTGTTTTTAACATCAAAAAATGTTTCCCAAAGCCACCAAGTAAAATTCCTCCAGAAGACAGGATCTGCCTCTGTCACCCAGGCTGGAGTACAGTGGCGTGATCTTGGCTCACTGCAGCCTCTGCCTCCCAGGTTCAAGCGATTCTCCAGCCTCAGCCTCCTGAGTAGCTGGGACCACAGGCACACACCACCACACCCAGCTAATTTTTGTGTTTTTTTATAGAGATGGGGTTTCGCCATGTTGCTCAGGCTGGTCTCGAGCTCCTGAGCTCAAAGCGATCCACTCACCTCGGCCTCCCAAGATGCTGGGATTACAGGTGTGAGCAACCACGCCCAGCCGAAAATGCAACATCTTTATCAGTGTTTTTCATGTCCTGCTTGTCTCCCACCACATACATACACACTGCACACCTCAGGGGCACTTCTGTACTCCATTTTGAGAAGTACAGCGTTATAATTACTGCTACTTGATCTGTTTAGACCAGGGGTCCCCAACCCCCGGGCGAGCATTGCTGTTTGAGCACCACCTCCTGTCAGATCAGTGGCAGTATTTGATTCTCACAGGAGCACGAACCCTGTTGTGAACTGCACATGGGAGGGATCTAGGTCGTGCACTCCTTATGAGAATCTAACGCCTGATGATCTGAGGTGGAACAGTTTCATCCTGAAATCATCTCCCCCTCCCACTGTCCCAGTCTATGAAAAAAACTGTCTTCCATGAAACCAGTCCCTGGTACTAAAAAAGGTCGGGGATCACTGGTCTAGATTGTTTCTTGGCAAAAGGAACATTTGGAGATTGCTTTCAACTTTCACAATGCAGTGATTCCTTACCACCTCTCTGTAAGGAAATATTTGAAGATATCATGCTTTGCAAGTTTCAGAACAGCACCAGTTTAGCTCTCTTGTGTATTTTAGTGGGAGTATTTAGCAATTCTTGGCTAGCATAGGTAATTTGTTACAGTTGTTAACCTCTTTCGAACCGAAAGGATGCTTTTAATCCAAATATAGAGTAAGTAGCCAGCAGAGCATAATGGTTGAAAGTTTGGGCTCTAGGTCAGCCAGACTTCGATTCAGTTTTTTTTCTTCTATTTATTCACTGTGTGTGTTTGAGCAAGTTACTTAACCTCTTGGACCACCATTTCCTTCCTCTAGCCAGTCATTAAATATTGAAGTTCTCCAAGGTTTGATTCTAGGCTGCCTTCTTCTCTATTACTAATACTCTACTAATTGATTTTCTCTGTGCCCACTATCTTAATTGTAACTCACATACAGCTGACATAACAGATTTATATCTCCAATCTAGATTGCTCCTCCAAGCTCTGAATTCTTATGCACAGCTGCTTACTCTTTTTCTGTGTCTTAAAAGCACTTTAAAGTCAACGTGTCTAAGACCAAACTCATGATCTTTCCCTAAGCCTCAAACTGTTCTATTTCATTTTTCTCTCATTAAGCAATTTAGAAACTTGAGAAGCATTCTTGGTGTATATTTCTAGTCCCTACCTCCCCTATCCCACTCTGACCTGGCCAATCTTTTTTTTTTTTGAGACGGAGTCTTGCTCTGTTGCCCAGGCTGGAGTGCAGTGGCCGGATCTCAGCTCACTGCAAGCTCCGCCCCCCGGGTTCACGCCATTCTCCTGGCTCAGCCTCCCGAGTAGCTGGGACTACAGGCGCCCGCCACCTCGCCCGGCTCGTTTTTTGTATTTTTTAGTAGAGATGGGGTTTCACCGTGTTAGCCAGGATGGTCTCGATCTCCTGACCTCGTGATCCGCCCGTCTCGGCCTCCCAAAGTGCGGGGATTACAGGCTTGAGCCACCACGCCCGGCCTGACCTGGCCAATCTTATCTGTCACCAAGTGCTGTAGATTCAGTAAAGATTTCTCAAAGCCTGCCTACCACCCCTCCAGAATATGCTACCACCTTTCTTCCTGGTCTATTGACGGAGTCCCCTAACTGGGTCTTTCCAAATGTATTCTTGCCTTGATCCATTATTTACATGATAGCCAGCATGAACTAATCTTTTACTCTACCCCCCATAACCTTTCAGTGGCCTCTCTTTGCTTTTATAATAAAGATTAATTCTTAAGATGGCTGAGGAGCCCCTCAGTCTGGTCTCTAGCTACCTCTCCAGCATCAGTTTTCATACTTTTCTTTCACTCTCTGTGTTCTGGTCACATTGGCTGCCTTCTTTGGTCCTTAAGCAGGACCAAGTCCTTAAGCTCCATCCTGCTAGAAAGCCTTTCCATATTTTATTCCTTCTGCCTGAAACACTCTGCTCTACCCCTGCCTCTTCCTCAGCTGGTTAGCTCCTCTTGCACCTGTGATCTCAAGGAGGCTTTCCCTGCGTCCTTCCCAGGTTATGTTCCCTGGTTATACCCTCTCAGAACATTATATACCTCATCTTCATGGCACTTGCCACAATTGCAGTTTTTCATTTGTTTAATTATTTGTTTAGTGGCTGTCTCCCCCACTAGACTAAATGTTCCACGAGTGAAGGGTCATGCCTTGTGTCAAGTCTCAGCATTGAACCAGTAGCACAGTGCCTGGCATATAATTCTGGAAAGAATTAATGAGTGTGTAATAGTTCTGACCCCATAGGAGAGTAGTGAGAATTAAATGATAAAAGGCCAAGCACATAATATCTGGTATTAAATTTAATTATCACACCACTCAAACCCAAATAGATGGGTAATTTTTATACATTAGATTTTCAGGGAACACAATATTTAAGTTCTTGAAATTAGCATGCTTCTCCCTTTACATCTTTAAAAGTAACTTAAATATCATACTATAAATACCAAACATTCAAAATAGGTTGTCTCCTTTCTTACTCATTCTGAAAGGCCACAGTAAGCCAAGGAAACAGGGATGACCTGTCAGAGACTAGAATAGCTTCATGGGGGAGTGAGAAAAGGTCAGAAATGCTCTGGTGGAGGAAGTGATGGCAGCTGGGACCGCTGCTGCTCCTGCTGGGCTTGGCTGGTTACTGGCCAAAGGGAACAGATAAACAGCACCCTGAGCAGAAGCAGAATACTGGGTGACTGACATGGACTTTGTCCCAGGACCTCCACTGTGACACTGGGCAAATTACTCAACCCCCTAAGCCCTAGTTTGGACAGCTGTAAAATAGGCATTGCCTAGTAGGTCTGCCTCCCAAAATCGACACAATGATTTGTTACAAATGGTTGTGAAAGTACTTTGCAAACTAAGAAGTGCTGGAGTGTTAAGAAGATGGATTCAAAGAACAGTTGAAAGTTTGGAATTCACCAGGAGAATTTTTCTTACAGAATGGAACCAAGAAACTTGGTTAGGGAATCTTAAGGATGATTAAATATCAAATAAATCCTAATTATCTCTACCTAATCAAATTTTATTTCCATCAAAAATATTAATAATCTCTGATTACCCTTAATACTTAAACATCATTCCAGAGCTTAGATCCACCCTGGTTAATGATGCTTTTCTCTCTAGGTTGGCTCCCCACTAACTGGCTGAAAGGAGCTAAAGCGTGGGGCATGGTGAAAGGGGTGGTGATTATAGGAGAGCAACACACCCCACGTCAGGGTTTCTCTGCAAGTTGTGGTG
The DNA here is from genome assembly GCF_002776525.5 of Piliocolobus tephrosceles. NCBI lineage: Eukaryota > Metazoa > Chordata > Mammalia > Primates > Cercopithecidae > Piliocolobus > Piliocolobus tephrosceles. The sequence goes on from NC_045456.1 coordinate 3,265,288, forward strand.
CTCTTCACTTGATTTGGGGTCATTGCCCATTGACTTGGCACAATTTCTCAAAGTGAGAAACTCTGCCTTGTCCTAGAATCAGTCGAATGAATCATATTTTAATTTTGTGCTAATAGCCTGATGTGCTAATTCAGATGAATGAAAGCAGATCCTAAACTTAATTATTGATTGTGATTACTTCTCTTCTTCCCACCTGTGGCAGCATAAGAACACTGCTACAAAAGAATGGATAGGGAAAAGGAGTTGAAATTCAAATCTATTTGGCATATCTATTTAAAGGTTCAATGGAAATAATCATGAACCTAATGGTCAAAATGAGTAGAAAGGATGTATTGGTAGTCTTGTATTAGCCATGATATAGAATGACCATGAATTATTTAGAACAGGCTTTATTCATTTTGTACAAATACTTGGAAAGTCAGGATGCCCAATAACATACCTAAGAATTGTGTTCTTCATGTTTAGGTGTATGCGATAATTTGACCATAAAAAGGTGGGGAGGTGGGTTCTGACTTAAGTCACATTAAATATTTGTGCACAGGATTCTTCAATTTTTTTTATTTGTTTTTGTTTTTCGTTTTTGTTGTTGTTGTTTTGAGACGGAGTCTGGCTCTTGTTGCCCAGGCTGGAGTGCAGTGATGAGATCTCGGCTCACTGCAACCTCCGCCTCCTGGGTTCAAGTGATTCTCCTGCCTCAGCCTTCCAAGTAGCTGGGATTGCAGGCACCCACCACATCTGGCTAATTTTGTATTTTTAGTAGAGATGGGGTTTCACCATGTTGACTAGGCTGATCTCAAACTCCTGACCTCAGGTGATCAACCCTCCTGGGCCTCCCAAAGTGCTGGGATTATAGGCGTGAGCCGCCGCTCCTGGCCCAATGTAAGTGTTTTAAATTGTTGTGCTGAGCAGTGAGATTTATATACAACCTTTGTATACAGAAAAGACCCTTCATCAGAGTGAGTACTTGTATCAACAGGAAATTGTGGTCAAGAGAAACCCCTGTAAAACAGTTTTGATGAGCTCAGTAGAATTTCTGTTTTGTTAAAAGCAGAGCCATCATACCACCTGTTATACTTTAAACATTTTGGGATTTTTTCCATCTAATTCATATATATGTAGTTTAAGGATTTTTTTTTTTTTTTTTGAGACGGAACGGTGTCTTGCTCTGTCGCTCAGGCTGGAGTGCAGTGGCCGGATCTCAGCTCACTGCAAGCTCCGCGTCCCGGGTTTACACCATTCTCCTGCCTCAGCCTCCCGAGTAGCTGGGATTACAGGCGCCCGCCTTTTTTGTCTGTCTTAATGTGTTACATGCTCTTTGGGAACTGGCAAACAACAAAATGGAAAAAAGTGTATTCACTTATATTGACACCCCAAGTTATAACTACTGTTTATAACTAGTATTTATAATTGATACATTTTAGGGAAAATAATCTATAGTATATCTGAATCTATATTATAATAAACTATTACAGCAGGGTCTTATTTGAACAAAGGTATAGTTTATACTACTTTGTAATATTTATTTTCTCTTATTTAAATACAGGTTTTCTTAGTTAAAAAAATCTCAGGCTCTGATGCTAGGCAGCTTTATGCCATGAAGGTATTGAAGAAGGCCACACTGAAAGGTAAGTGTTGCTGCTATTTGTAATGTTCATGTAGTCTAAACAAACTGAAAGGTCTCAATAGAGCTCATGGGACTCCTTGGCATGTTATTTACATTCTGAATAGGTTCCTGTTACCAGCTTTAAATTTAGATTGACTTTTAGTGAATTTTTCCTGCTGGGCTAGGAATCATTTAACTAGTGAGAACCAGAGTTGGCATGTATAAAAGAAGTATTATAAATTTATATTGTGTTTTATACAAGTAGACGTTTAGAAGATTAAAACTAGGATTGATTCATCTTCAAATTTATGTAATTATTTTAATGTTTTTAAAAATGTACTGATTTACTGGGTGCAAAATGCTGTTATTCTAAAGGACTTTATGACTTCTGGTCTCCAAATAAGTTTTTATTCTGAGCCTGTGATTTTGAAAACCCTAATGCAGGATTTGGCTCATAGGTAAAAAGTAGTTAGGAAGAGGTCGGGCGCGGTGGCTCATGCCTGTAATCCCAGCACTTTGGGAGGCCGAGGCAGGCGGATCACCTGAGGTCAGGAGTTCGAGATCAGCCTGACCAACATGGAGTAGCCCCATCTCTACTGAAAATACAAAAACTTAGCCAGGCGTGGTGGCGCATGCCTGTAATTCCAGCTACTCGGGAGGCTGAGGCAAGAGAATAGCTTGAACCCGGGAGGCAAAGGTTGTGGTGAGCTGAGATCGTGCCATTGCACTCCAACCTGGGCAATAAGAGCGAAACTCCCTCTCAAAAAAAAAAAAAAAAGTAGTTAAGAAGAAATATAGATTTAAAAATACTTAACTCTTCCTTTAATTTAGTGGTATCACTTATTTTAACCTCATAACCGCTAGATGTTTTATGTATTGATTACTAAAAGTCCATTTTTTCCTCTTCAATTTACATGTAATTTATAAAACTTTGAAAATATTCTCGAATATTTACAATGATCATTTATTATTTCTGTTATTCCCAATTAGTCACCCACCATGGACATCCCAAGAAATTTCACCTCTCTCTATAAACACTGTCGATTGCTTCCATTCTGTTACTCCCTTCCTGAACATATTTTCTTTCCTGTTAAGTCCTGCCCCATGGCATTACCACTTACTTGACTCCTACTAGGACCAGGGAATTAAATTACATCCTCAATCCCCTACCTTTCTATCACTGCATTTGTGACTTTATACTCATGAGTCCCATGTTACAAAGCTATTGCATAGATGAAACTCAGAGAGTTCATTCACAAAAGCAACAAAAGTAGTTTGATTTTATGTATTTAACAGGATTTGTATTGTGCATAGTGTATGTAAAGGAAACTACAAAACTCTAAGAAACCTAAAAGATACCAGGAAAGGAAATAAATGCCCAATCCCTATTAGAGAAGGCTAACTGTTAAGAATCTTGCTACTCCTCTAGCCACTCAGTTACCTCAGTATCATTAAGATTCCAGTTGCATTTTCCTTAAAACTTAAAATAATTCAGAATTTTATTTCCGAATCCAGAATATTTTGGAAAAGAATAATAATAAGGGAACAAGCTCTCTCAGATCCTAATGCTTAAAGTAGCAGTAACTTAGTGTGTTATTGGGAGGAGTAATACAAGCATAGAATCAGTGGAACAAAATGGTACAAAATATATATATCAAATTTTAGTGTATTTGTTACAAAAATATTGAGTACTTGCCATGCTGTATGACAAAACAGGCATACAGAACAATGGGAAATTAAGTAATGATTTCATAAATTTTGTTTGAAATAACCCTGAGCTCAACCAGGCACAATGGCTCACACCTGTAATCCCAGCACTTTGGGAGGCCGAGGCAGGCGGATCACCTGAGGTCGGGAGTTCGAGACCAGCCTGCCCAACATGGCAAAACCCTGTCTCTAATTTAAAAAAAAAAAAAATTAGCCGGGCATGGTGGTGGGTGTCTATAATCCCAGCTACTCGGGAGGCTGAGGCAGGAGAATCGCTTGAACCCGGGAGGCGGAGGTTGCAGTGAGTCGAGATCATACCACTGCACTCCAGCCTACGCAACAAGAGCAAAACTCCATCTCAAAAAAAAGAAAAAAAAGAAAAAAGAAATACCCCTGAGCAACCTGGAAAATAACACCGTAACAAATTCCACCCTAACTGAATTTTACAACTTAACACATCTAGGAAACTTGCGAGGAAATATTGAGCAAATTACGAACAAATTAGTAATTCAAAAATTTTTGACATTTCATATAGTGAAAAATAGTATAAATAGGAAGACAGGAAAATGTATTAATATGAGGAGTTAGCTAAGGGGCTTCTACTGGCCAAATCTGGGACGACTTAAACATTGCAATAATAAATGATAGTGATAGATTACAACCCAGTTGAATAAAATAAGAAGCCATAGGTTAATTCATAAATTAATTAATGGGGGAAAAGGGAAAACTCTTTCTTGCAATATAATTCCAACTAATAAATGTAAAAAGAATGAAGGAGTTAGGAATTGATAAGAAATACCATTATATCCTCCATCTGGAGGATTTTGAATAAAGTTTACACACGGAAATAAATAATCTTTGGGGAAATGTTCAGTTTTGGTGAAAGTCAAAGATGCATATTAAAATAATAAAGTTTGCTGGGCATAGTGGTTCACACTTGTAATCCTAGCACTTTGGGAAGCTGAGGCGGGAGGATGGCTTAAAGCCAGGAGGTCAAGACCAGCTAGGGCAATATAGCATGACCCTGTCTCTACAAAAAATGAAAATAAAATCAGATTGGTGTAGTGGTGCAAACCTGTGATTCTAGCTACTCTGGAGGCTGAGGCAAGAGGATCTCTCGAGCCCAGGAGTTTGAGGTTGCAGTGAGCTGTGATCACACCACTGTACTCCAGCCTGGGTGACAGAGTGAGATGAATGCATGTTATTTCATATGATGGCAGCATAAATTGGAAAGCCATTATTGCTGCTACATTAACCTAAGGAAATAGCTTCAAAAAAAGGATTCATAGGCTTGAAAATTCTTGTTGCAACATTATTTACAATAGCAAGAAGTTAGAAATCACATACACACTGGAAAACTGGAGGAATTGTGACCAGTTATAGTGGCTCATTCCTATAATTCCAGCACTTTGGGAGGCTGAGGTGGGAGGATTGCCTGAACTCAGGAGTTCAAGACCAGCCTGGGCAGCATAGTGAGACCTCATCTCTACAAAAAATCGAATAATTAGCCAGGCATGGTGGTGTGTGCCTGTAGTCCCAGCTGACTGGGGGGGCTAAAGCAGGAGGATCACTTGAGCCTAGGTCTTCAAGGTTACAATGAGCTTTGATTGCACCACTGTACTCCACCCTGGATAGAGGGAGATCCTGTCCCTAAAAAAAAATTTTTAATAAGGAAAAATAGAGGAATGTTATAAAATTATGGTTTACCACTTAGGATATTATTAACATAAAGTATCTTAAATATAATTACAAAAATGAATGTAGTGAAAATTAGAACAAATTGGGCTACTACAAGTATGTAAAATTGTATAGATATAAGCTATAAAAGAGCTCATAGAAAAATGAAAATATTTGACTTACCGGAACTTTAAACTGCTGAATAATTCTGAATGTGTTCTTAAATTTTTATTTTTATCAAAAGAGTATCTGTAGAGTCTTATCATATAACATAGCTATGCTTTGCCCACCCTCCTGCCTTTCCTAATTCTTGAACCCCAGAGACGATGACTTTCATCTCTTTAGCTGCTGCCATTTACATTTATATTCAACACTTTTATATTGCAATTCTTTGTTTTCATTTGGAGACATAATCTATTGCCTTTCTAACATGGAAGACTAAGATTCAGTTCTCTCATGCTGCCACCCACTCACAGATTCCTTTTTCACATCTTCCCAATAATGTTTTAATTGTTATGGCTTTATAAAAATTGTTCCTAGCTAAACGAAATAGTATACTAGAGTCACATTTCCTTCACTTCTTTTCTGTATTCAGTCTCTCTTCCTAAATTCTGTACCTACTTTTTTCTCAGTTTACTTTTTAGTTTTGATGGAACACGTCTTCTCATAGCTACCTCAGAATGAGTAAATGGATACTAAATTTTTTGTGACCCTCCATGTCTGGAAATGGCTTTATTCTACCCCCTCACTTAGTTTATAATTTGGCTGAGTATAAAATTCTAGGTCAGAAAGAATTTTCCACCAGATATTTGAAGGTGTTGCTTCCATTGTCTTCTAGTTTCCTGTGTTACAGTGATGAAGTTAATTGCTGGTCTCACTCCCAGTCCTTTGTGTGTAAGCTGCTTTTCCTCTTTGGAAGTCTTTAGAATCTACTCTTTATTCCTGTTGTTGTGAAATTTATATAGTGGTATTCTTCCGTGTGGGTTTCTAAAACTATATCATATCATATATGAGGTGGTCTCTTTACCTAAAAACTCATTTCTTCAGTCTTGGGAAAGTTTTTGTCATTTATTCTACATTTGTAAGTGCTACTCTTTGGAATATGTTGGTTAAATCTCCTGAATTGTTCCTTAATTTTCTTTATTTTTCCATCTTCTATTTTCCATTTTTTCTATTTTCTGTGAAATTTCTTCAACCATCTTCCAACCCTTTTATTGACCTTTTTGTTTCTGCCATCGCTTTTCATTTCCTGGATTTTCTTGTTCTCTGATTATTTCATTAAAACATTTTTTAATTATGGAAAGTATCAAACATTTAAGAAAGAGACAGAAGAATATAGTGAGCCCCCATATACCCTTCTCCCTGCTTCAACATTTAAAAAAATCATGGTCAGCCTTTTTTCATCAGTGTTCTCCTTATTTTGAATGAAATCTCAGATACGATAGAATTTCTTCATAAATATTTTAGTATATATCTCTAAAAGATAGACTCCTGGCTGGGTACAGTGGCTCACGCCTGTAATCCCAGCACTTTGGGAGGCCGAGGCGGGTGGATCACGAGGTCAGGTGTTTGAGACCAGCCTGACCAACCAATATGGTGAAATCCCCTCTCTACTAAAAATACAAAAATTAGCTGGGCATGGTGGCGGGCACCTGTAATCCCAGCTACTCAGGAGGCTGAGGCAGGAGAATTGTTTGTACCCGGGAGGCAGAGGTTGCTGTGAGTCGAGATCACACCAGTGCACTCCAGCCTGAGCACCAGGGCGAGACTCTCTCTCAAAAAAAAAGACTCCTAAAAGAATTAATTCAACTGTATTATCATACCTTAAAAATGAGCATAAAGATATCCAGTCTTTGTTCACATTGCTAGTTGTCCCTACTATTAAAATTTGTGTTTCGTTATGCAGTCTGTTTAAATTAGGATTCATACATATAATCACATACACACTGGAAAACTAGAGGAATTGCAATTGGTTGATATCTTTTTAAGTCTTTTCATCTATGAGCTCTTTCTCTATTTCTTATCTTTTTCTTGTAGTTTATTTGTTGAGGATACTTGTGCCTTCCTCCACCCCACCACCCTTTTTAAACAAGAACAAGAAGCTTTAAAAAGGGTGAGGTGCCATATTATCTTTGCTCCCACAATGGATATAAATTACAAGAATGAGTTTTGTTTTGTTGTGTTGTGTTTAAGTTATCTTCTGTTCCTCACATTGTTTGTTTCTCTTTATTCCATTTTTCTGTTTATTTTGATGTTTTTCATGTTTAGAGCCTTTATCCAAATGCTTGGGGATCTTTGGCTATCTTTTCTTTAAGAGTCAGCTGCTAGAAAGCTGATTGAAAAGAGTTCAATGGCAAGAATTTGCTTATTTTTCATTGGCTTCCTTTCCTTAGGCTTAGATTTTTAGCTTTCTCTGGTCTGCTTTGTTAGTTACCACTTACCCATCTTCTACTATTGCTTCCTGTCCTTGTGAGTTGATACAGTTTTTCCATTATTGTCATTTCCATGGGGTTTTGGGAGAATATAGAGAGTAGAATATCCATGTTTAACCAGAAGTCTCTTCCCATTTTAAAGTTCCTATTAATACGATAAATGGGGCCAAATAGAAGTCAATAACGTTAGATAAAGTTAGTGGGGACTTCTATCCTATTAAAGTGGTCTGTTTGTCTAAAAGCTTTTGTAAACTGCTTAAAAAGGTTTCTTAATACATAGTCCTAGAAACATAAACAACATTTCTTCTTCTTCATTCTCATGTTCAGTCAAGAAGGGCTTAAATCTAATAATTACTCTAGAAGAAAAGATATTTCAGAGGAATCTAGTTGCTTTGCCAGCATGAGTTAGTATTAACGAATTCTGTGTTGGGATTAGAAGCTGGCCAATATAAAACATGCCTTCTTCTGAATTAGTATATACTAATCAAAATTCCTCATGATAGGATGATTTAGAATTGTCACTAGGTCTTTACGTAAGCAAAAGAAACGAGATTAGAATTATGACACAGGCCTACCTTAGACAAAATGAAGGAATTCTTTAGTGAAGGACTCTCACTGCTCATTTTCAGTTAAACAAGGTCTCATCAATGTTACATATAAGGAAATGTTGAAGAGAAAATTATCTCACAAGAAAATCATGTTGGTTCCAATCCTTCATTTTATAGAGGAGGGAACAGGAAATCCCTGAGAAATGAAATTATTTGACCAAGGTAGTTATGAGTTCATCTAGTTATTAGTATAGCCACTAAACTGTAGTTCTTGACTCCCAAATAATTGTTCTTTTCATTGTGGTAAAATAAGAGAAGAGGGATATACAGTGCATGTATTGATGGATATTTTTGCTGCTTACTGAGCAGAGGAGGTATTTTTAAGTGATAAGCCTTGTATACTTATTGAAAGATATAGGACTTTGGAATCCACCTTTAAGGTGATAGGAACTAATCCAAAATTGTGTGATAATAATGAGAAAAGGATAGATTTAGGCTAGACTGGAACAGAAATATCAGCAGGTATTGTTGATAAACTTCACTCACATAAAAAGTACAAAGGGCATATCAGGCTGGGCATGGTGGCCCATGCCTGTAATCCCAGCACTTTGGGAGGCCGAGGCGGGTGGATCACCTAAGGTCAGGAGTTTGAGACCAGCCTGGCCAACATGGTGAAACTACAAATACAAAAATTAGCCAGATGTGGTAGCGCAAGCCTGTAATCTCAGCTACTCGGGAGGCTGAGGCAGGAGAATCCCTTAAACCAGGAGAGGGAGGTTGTAGTAAGCCGAGGTCGCACCACTGCACTCCAGCCTGGGCGACGGCGATACCCTATCTCAAAAAAAGGGGGACATATCAGATACAACAAGGAAGACACCAGAGTTGTATCAATAGGGCAAGGTAGTGAAATCAGAGATTGCTATTGAATTTGATATACTAACTGGACAGGTCAGTTAAAAGAGCTGCATGGACATCAAGAGCAATTGATTCCTATTTCTGATTTGCCCATTTTCAGTCAGTGGCATGAAAATCTCCCAGTTGGGGATAGAAAACTGGTAGAATGGAAAAAATAGGGCATTTTTTTGCTGCTTTGTTTATTTTCCCCAGAGGTCTTATTTCTGTATTTTAAATATCTGCATTCACCCTAAACTGAAAATAAAACCAACTCAACTTTCTCCCTCCACCAGAGAGTCTCCTATTCATTCTATTTTAATGTTTCATATAACCATTCAGAGTACTTAGAATGTATTATAATCATTTATTTACTTGGCTGTCCTGCCCACTGGATCAGGAGCTTCTTGAAGATTATCTCATTTGTATGTATATCCCTAGTACATTGCACATACACTTTGCTCAGGAAATATTTGGTTGCTGAATAAAAGCTTTGCTCACAGGGTCAAATGTAAATTCATCTTGGCATTCCAACTTGTCAAGAATCTGGATCCTCTCACCTTGGCACAGTAGTAAATCTCATTTGATTCCTTCTTGTTCATCATTCATGCCTTCATGTCTTTGCTTGCACTGGGTACTCCGTGCTTAGACTCTTGTTTTCTAGGGACTATCCTTCCTACCCATCTAAATATCCCCTCCTAAAGTCTTAAAGCTTGCGCCCTGACCCTACATCTTTCTTCTAGCCTTCCCATGCAAGTAAGACGGATCTTGCCCTTCTCTGAATCCCGCAGTACTCATTGCTGGTAGTAAATTGTTTTATCCCTTAATCATATTCATGGTGCTACTTTGGATATAATAACAATAGCTACCATTTAATTGAATATCTCATGCATACCAGGCTCTAGGTACATACCTTATCTCAAATGATCACATGCTCCTCAAAGCTACAGTAGTGTTATCCCCATTGTATAGCTGAAAGGTAACTGAGTCTCAAAGAATTTAAATAAGTATCTTGCTTGTGATTGTACAGATCTTGTGATGCTTAAGTTTTTGTCAAAAAAAAGATTACACAGATCTGAATTCATATCTTTCTGTCTAAACTCCAAAAAACATTTGCTCTTTCAGCTGTACCACAGTATGTTCTCTCTCCCTCTTGCTTCCTTTCTTCTTCCCTCAAAATAGACCTCTTTGGATATAACTGTCCTTTACCCCATGTCTGCCCCATTTTAGGTATGCTTAATGAATGTTTGTTGAGTTTGATTGATAGGACTGATGGAATGTTGAAGCCTATTTGTTTTTTATGTTTTACTATTAGGATGCCTTGATTTTTAAAAGTTGCGTGCTTTTTTGTCATTTGCCACAGCTGTGATTAAAATACTTGTGCATTTGATGTTAAAGCCAATACCTAATATTTTCTCTGTATTTTTTCCAACTTAAAAGCATGGATTTTATAAATAAACACTACTTCCTTTGGTTATGTAATGAAGTAAAAGATATCATTATTTATTTTGTAAATTCAAGAATGACAAAACATTCACATTTTAGTACACAGAAGCAAAATTTTATTTAACATGGGCACCAAAAAGAATTTGTTTTGAAGATTATCTTTGAAAGATATTACAATGTAGCATACATACAATCTTTTATAGTTCGAGACCGAGTTCGGACAAAAATGGAACGTGATATCTTGGTAGAGGTTAATCATCCTTTTATTGTCAAGTTGCATTATGGTAAGTATGAACCATCTCCCACATCATCCCTTCACCTCATCCCTCAGAATCCCTGAGGACATTCAGATAAACTAATATAAATATATATATATATGTTTGTATGTGGTTAGCAGATCTTTTATAGTAAAAAGTCATGAAAATTAAACCATTATTTCTTAGACAAACTTTAGAAGCTTTTATTGTGTTTAGCTTATGTTTTTAAAAAATATTATAAAGATAGTTTCTGAGTGGTAGCCATAGGAACAGGTAATGATAATTATTGCTTTTTTATTGTAATAATAATGAATAATAATATGCTAGCCTTTTATAGCCTATATGTGTTAGCCAACCCCAAAGGCCAAAGAGATCCCTAATGTGAACATCCTAAAACCATTGTCACTGCTGTTCTTTTCCCCAAAGCCATATGCTTTTTCTCAGTGGGTAAAGGTGTGATGATTCTTACTATGTGTGATTAAACCTAACCAACCCACATTTTTTTCTGTAGCTAGTGGCGTGGTTTTTGTATGTTATTTCGTAGTTCAGTAAGTCGTTTTTTGTTGGGAGTTTTTCTTATGTATCATGGGTTTAGAACTGGTGTATTCCTGAGTGACTTGCCTGTTGAAAATCTAGTGATTCCATAATAAGAAGCAGTGTATTTAACATTTCCACATGGAAACTAGGATAAATCAGTGGTTTTCTTCTAAGTAAAAGTAAATTTGGACATTTGATATAATTAATTTGCTAAAATACTCGTTTGTGAATGACCTAATGTAAGCCTAAAAAAATTATGGTGAACTAAATGAAAATTTTCATTTCTTCATTCAGCTTTTCAAACTGAAGGGAAGTTGTATCTTATTTTGGATTTTCTCAGGGGAGGAGATTTGTTTACACGCTTATCCAAAGAGGTATATAATTAATCTCTATTTTTAATCTATCTATATGCATCCTGTTTGAACTAAAGCTTTGTTATATTTCAGTATTATGCTTACTGCATTTTCTCTAGTGGCACAAGATTCTTGAAGAATCAGACCCAAAAAGAGTTCTTTTCCTACCTTTTGAATTTATTCTGAAAGCAGGACTTTAAATTGACAAATAAACAGTCTTTGTCTTAACCCTGCTTCTCTTATAGTTTTTTCCAGAAGCAATAATATATCAACAAGGTATCCTTAAACAATTAGTACTGGAAATGAAGTGTGCATTTTAAAGATCACTTTTCATTTCTAAAATGTTACTGTCATGGGACAACAGTGGCACAACCTAAATATACTTGTTACTTAACAACAAAATGTAAAATTATTTCTCCCATAGTGTATAGTTAGTATTTAGTAAGTGATTGGTTGACTGATTAGATAATTTTGCAAATTCCTTTCATGAGTAAATTGTAAACAAAGCTATGTATAATTATCATATTTATAAAATTTTTAGGATATTTAAACTCTAGAGTGGAACTTTAAAAATTACAGACACAAAAAGAAAATAAATTTAGAAAAATTATTGTTTTATTTTAGGTCATGTTCACAGAAGAAGATGTCAAATTCTACTTGGCTGAACTTGCACTTGCTTTAGACCATCTACATAGCCTGGGAATAATTTATAGAGACTTAAAACCAGAAAAGTAAGGAATCATGCTACTAAGTTGAATACAATGTAATATAATTGTTTAGGAGACAATAAAAAAATCAAGTGACTTCATGAAACTCCCACAGTATTGCCCTAGCATGCCTGTGCTTCACATCTCTGCTAACACTGTAGTTTCATGCTTTAAAAATCTCATTTAATCAAAAAATACTGCTTTCGTGTGCATTCTTTGATTTTTTTTTTTTTTTTTTTAAAGATGAAGTTTTGCTCTCGTTGCCCAGGCTGGAGTGCAGTGGTGCAATCTCAGCTCACTGCAATCTCCACCTCCTAGATTCAAGCAATTCTCCTGCGTTAACCTCCCAAGTAGCTGGGATTACAGGTGCCTGCCAACACACCCAGCTAATTTTTGTATTTTTAGTAGAAACAGGGTTTCACCATGTTGGCCAGGCTGGTCTCGAACTCCTGACCTCAGGTGATCCACCTGCCTCGGCCTCCCAAAGTATTGGGATTACAGGCATGAGCCACCACAGCCGACCCATTTTTTAATTTTTAATGAGGTTGAAATCTACATTCATTGGCAATTTGTATTTTTGTGTGAATTTTCTGCTCATGGCCTTTGTTCATTTTTCTTTTGGAATGTTATTTTTGGCCTGGCATGGTGGCTCACACCTGTAATCCAAGCACTTCTGGGAGGCTGAATTGCATAAGCCCAGGAATTGGAGACCAGTGTAGGCAACATGGCAAAACCCCGTCTCTACAAAATATTAGCTGGGCATGGTGGCACACGCCTGTAGTCCTGACTACTCGGGAGGCTGAGGCAGGAGGATTGCTTGAGCCTGGCGCATCGAGGCTGCAGTGAGCCAAGATCACTCTGTTGCACCTCCAGCCTGGGCAACAGAGTGAGACCGTGTCTCAAAAAAAAAAAAAAAAAAATTATATTTTTTCTAGTCTTTCCATTTTAACTTTATGTTGTTTAATTTATGCATTTTTTTTCTTCAGGCAGATCTACCAATCTTCTTTTGTGATTTATTCTGACTTTCATTCTTAGGCTTTCCCGAGTTCTGTGATCAGATATTTTCCTTCTAATTTTATAGTTTCTTTTTTTTTTCTTTTAACTCCATTTTTTAGAAAATTTTTGGTAGGAGGGTTGGTATAGAGCTAACCCTTTCTTTCCCCCAAATACCATTTATCGAAAATTTTCTTCTCCATGTAATTTCAAATTTTAAGTGTGAGATGAGCAAATTTCCCACAGGTTTGATAGTAACAGTCATCAAGAAGCGGGTATTATTTAAATTGTACACACTTCGGTTTTAATTTGTTAATGTTTACCACTGAGTAAGAAAGGTCCCCCCCCCCTTTAATAAGCATATAAGCACGAGCCTTGCTTTACCAGGAATATTTTTAAACAGCTTTATTGAGTTGTAATTCATATGTTAAACAAATCATTGCCTGGGTACAGTGGCTCAGGCCAGTGGCTCACGCCTGTAATCTCAGCCCTTCGGGAGGCCGAGGTAGGTGGATCACTTGAGATCAGGAGTTTGAGACCAGCCTGGCCAACACGGTGAAACCCCATCTCTATTAAAAATACAAACATTAGCCAGGCGTGGAGGCGCACACCTGTAATCTCAGCTACTCGAGAGACTGAGGCAGGAGAATCGCTTGAATCCAGGAGGTGGAGGTTGCAGTGAGCTGAGATGGCGCCACTGCACTCCAACCTGGGTGACAAGAGCGAAACTCAGTCTCAAAAAAGGAAAAGTATATAATTCATTGATTTTTAGTATATTCACAGTGTTGTACAACCATCATATTTATCAAGAATTTTGAATATTGCTCACGGATATGAACAGACACTTCTCAAAAGAAGACATTTATGTGGCCAACAAACATGGAAAAAAAGCTCATCATCCCTGGTCATTAGAGAAATGCAAATCAAAACCACAATGAGATACCATCTCATACCACTTAGAATGGCGATCATTAAAAAGTCAGGAAACAACAGATGCTGGAGAGGATGTGGAGAAATAGTAATGCTTTTACACTATTGGTGGGAGTGTTAATTAGTTCAATCATTGTGGAAAACAGTGTGGCGATTCCTCAAGGATCTACAACCAGAAATACCATTTGACCCAGCAGTCCCATTACTGGGTATATATACCCCAATGATTATAAATCATTCTACTATAAAGACGCATGCACATGCATGTTTATTGCAGTGCTAGTCACAATAGCAAAGACTTGAAACCAACCTAAATGCCCATCAATGCTAGACTGGATAAAGAAAATGTGGCACATATACACCATGGAATACTATACAGCCATAAAAAAGGCTGAATTCATGTCCTTTGCAGGGACATGGATGAAGCTGGAAACCATCATTCTCAGCAAACTAACATAGAAACAGAAAACCAAATACTGCATGTTCTCACAAGTGGGAGTTGAACAATGAGAACGCATGGACACAGGGAGGGGAACATCACACACTGGGGCCTGTCAGGAGCTGGGGGGCTAGGAGAGGGATAGCATTAGGAGAAATGCCTAATGTAAATTATGGGTTAATGGGTACAGCAAACCACCATGGCATGTGTATACCTATGTAACAAACCTGCACGTTCTGCACATGTATCCTAGAACCTAAAGCATAATAAAAAAAAATGTTAATATGAAATGCAAATTCTGTATTAACACCAGAAGAGGGGAAATGCTCATCTGGAACTCTTCTAAGTGATCATTTAGAAATTGTTATACTTTTATATTTTATGTTTGTTTTTTATTGTTTTTGGATAAGTTTCATATGGTTTTGTTTTTATTCCCCAAATAACTGCTGAGTTTTCCTGATTATTTTCCCAACTTATAACTATTGTGACACAAAATATAATTATTGGTGAGAATGAATATTCAAGCATATAGTCCTTAGAAAAATTACTATAAACATAAGATTAAACATTCATAAAAATGTGTTTTATACTATTTAATTGAATATATTTACCATAGACCATTGTATTGGCATTGGTCTTAAAGTTATATTAAAGTATGAGCCTTGTCTCAAGGCTTTAATAAGATCAGATGTAAAGAAGATTGCTTATATTAAGATCTTAAACATACATGTCTAGATGATGCTATTAATTCAAAATAACACTTACGTGGTAAATCATACAAGTAAATACCATCATACAGAACTTGGGAGGAATTTGAATTTTTAGGCCAAATATTTTATGAACTGTTAAGGGTTTTTCAGATTCTTTTAAGCTAGAACTCTGTTATAATAAATATGACTAAAAATAATTAGTAACCATTGAAAAGGAATGTTGTTTATTGAGAGTGATACAGGTGACTTTTTCTTTCAAAGATACAGTATAAGCATGGTTATCTTAAAAGAATGCATTTGCTATAGAAGGCACAACTAATGCCCTTTCAGCCGTATTATCCTTTTTTCTTTCAGAATTACCAAGAATGACTTGAAGTTTGTTTTGTTTTTAGAACTGTTTTTCGTGTATTCATTAGAAGGGAGGATGATTTCTATAGTACCTAATAATGCCCTTTATATTCTCTAAATGTGTTGATCTCTTCATAATCAAGCATAATCAATACTAATATTTTTTATAACAAGTGCTTGTGATGAAAGAAACTTGAAAAATATGTCCCTACTGAATTACCTTCAGTGGCAAAGTTTGTTGTAATTATGTTTACATTTATGAAATAGAAAGATTGGTAATACTTTTGTTATAGTAAAATTTTGTAACAAAATTTGACTTGCACATTTTTTAGTTAAAAGTAAGGAAATGCCTGTATTGTGGGATAGCTTTAAATATAAGTGAAACAGTTTATTGCTTGACCCCATACCTCTCCAGAAATATTAGGTTGGTGCAAAAGCAATTGCGGTTTTTGCCATTTTAATTACTTCTGCACCAACTTAACACAATTATTGACTTACAGCTTAGTACTCTCTCCTTTCTGTAGCTCCTTGATTAATAGCATTACTCTCCACTCAAGTATCTGCTCAAGCCAGAAATGTGAGTGTCATTCTCCAGTTGTTCTTTATTATGACCCAGTGAGTTCACTAAATGCACTTTATTTTCTCTGTAAATTTCTCTACCCTCCATGAATGTACACCTTTTATGGTCTCCCTTGTCCTTGAGAAGAAGCCCAAACTATTTGGAATGCCCTGTAGGCCCTTTGCAAACAAGCCTTATTCATTCAGCATTTCTTATTTGTACTGTACACTGCCAAACACTGAGCTATAAAGATGAATAAGGTCAAACCTTCTAGGAGCTCACAGTTTTTTGGGGAAGAGAAAAAACCTGGAGAATATGTATAGTGAAGGGAGGAGTCAATGAAAAACAAGGAGTATGGGGAGGGAGAAGAAGATTGTGTAAAGGTCGTGTCAGGAAAAAAAGTAATAATAAGGAAATAATGATTGAGTCAAATACCTTTAAAATGACCAAGAGAGCTGGGCACGCAGTGGCTCACACCTTAGGGAATAATCCCAGGACTTAGGGAGGCAGAAGCAAGAGGATAGCTTGAGCCCAGCAGTTCAGGACCTGCCTGGGCAACGTAGTGAGACCCTATTCTCCACAAAAAGGAAAAAAAGGCAAAATAAAATAACCAAGAGAATGATACGTCTGATGCTTTTGAATTAAATGTGTGGACCCTCTGTCTATTAATGCAGGCACTAGGGGATTTAGTCAAACTACGTCTGCAGAAAGGCATTAGAAAGAGCAGCTGGGAAGAGTACAGGTGATTTGATTCTTTTCCTAATAATTTTCAAGTAGCCCTGGCATATTAATACAAGTTTATGGCATTGCCTTTGGGATTTGTTATAAATGTGTATCCAAAAAATAATTTGTTCCTCCTTTGCCTTTGCCATCTTATTCACAGTCTAAAGCAATATTTTAGAATAAATGTGGTGATCTGATGCCTAAGGATGTAATTTCAGTCTTAGCTTCTATAAATCTCTATTTAGTGTTCTTAAAAGATTTTCTTTGTTTTTTTCAGCATACTTCTTGATGAAGAAGGTCACATCAAGTTAACAGGTAAAAAAAAATCCTCATTTTATTAAAATATTTTATCCTACAATATATACTTTCCTTTAAGGTTGATTGAGGTACAAATATTGAGTAACACACTGTATTAAAATTAAAAACTTGTATTAGAGCCAGGCGTGGTGGCTCACCCCTGTAATCTCAGCATTCTGGGAGGCCAAGGCAGGTGGATCACTTGAGGTCAGGAATTCAAGACTAGCCTGGCCAACATGGTGAAACCCCATTTCTATTAAAAATACAAAAACATGAGTTGGGCGTGGTGGTGCATGCTTGTAATCCCAGTTACTTGGGAGGCTGAGGCAGGAGCATCACTTGAACCCAGGAGGCAGAGGTTGCAGTGAGCCAAGATGGCGCCACTGTACTCCAGCCTGGGCGACAGAGTGAGACTCCGTCTCAAAAAAACAAAAACAGAAAAAAACTTGTATTAGAAAATTTAAATGATTAATGTCAGAACTCAAAGTTTAAAATTTGCATGTGCAAATTTATGTAGGATATTTATGATATTTGTTTTGGCAGATTTCGGCCTAAGTAAAGAGTCTATTGACCATGAAAAGAAGGCATATTCTTTTTGTGGAACTGTGGAGTATATGGCTCCAGAAGTAGTTAATCGTCGAGGTCATACTCAGAGTGCTGACTGGTGGTCTTTTGGTGTGTTAATGGTAAGGTTTGAATTTGGGGTTTTTTGGGGGGGAAGGAGGTTGTTTGTTAAGTGAGGATTAGCAGTGAATGTTAAAGAAACTGGTGTTTTTGTTTTCTTTATTTTATACCATATGTAATAAGTAACCAAGAAAAATTATAGAAGGACTATGAAATCTATTAGCTGCTTCTTTCTCATCCTAATTTGAAAAGGCAAAAAAAAAATATATTACCATAGATTTCCTGCTAATAGTAACAATCTAAAGCATTAATGGTATTTACTCTTTTGGAGAAACTGGTCCAGAAATCTATTAGTAAGTGACCCTTAAAATGAGTTCGTTTGGCCGGGTTCAGTGGCTCACACCTGTAATCCTAGCACTTTGGGAGGCTGAGGCGGGTGGATCACCTGATGTCAGGAGTTCAAAACCAGCTTGGCCAACATGGCAAAACCCCATCTCCACTAAAAATACAAAAATTAGCCGAGCAGGATGGCATACACCTGTAATCCCAGCCACACTGGAGACTGAGACTGGAGAATCGCTAGAACCTGGGAGGCAGAGGTTGCAGTGAGCGAAGATCATGCCACTGCACTCCAGCCTGGGCAACAGAGCAAGCTGTGTCTCAAAAAAAAATAAAATAAGTTCTGCCAGGCGCGGTGGCTCACGCCTATAATCCCAGCACTTTGGGAGACCGAGGCAGACAGATCACTTAAACTCAGGAGTTCGAAACCACCCTGGCCAACATGGTGAAACCCTGTTTCTACTAAAAATACAAAAATTAGGCTGGGCGTGGTGACTCATGCCTCTAAAACCAGCCTGGACAGTATGGTGAAACCCCATCTCTACTACAACTACAAAAAATTAGCCCGGCATGATGGCACACACCTGTAATCCCAGCTACTTGGGAGGCTGAGGCAGGAGAATCACTTGAACCCAGGAGACGGAGATTGCAGTGAGCCAAGATTGTGCCACTGCACTCCAACCTGGGTGACAGAGTGAGACTGTGTCTCAAAAAAAATAAAATGTAAGTTCATATGAAATTGGCATATTTATCAAATTGTTCACATATCTATACTTTAAAATTGCCATTTGAAATGTGATTGTTGAAGCTGAGCATGGTGGCCCATGCCTCTAATCTCAGCACTTTGAGAGGCTGAGGGGGAGGATCCCTTGAGTCCAAGAGTTCAAGACCAACCTGGGCAACATACTGAGACCTCGTTTCTACAAAAAAGTATGTACAAAATTAGCCAGTCATGGTGGCACAGGCTTGTAGTCCCAGCTATTCGGGAAGCTGAGGTGGGAGAATTGCTTGAGCCCAGGAGATGGAAACTGCAGTGAGCCGAGATTGCACCACTGCACTCCAGCCTGGGCTACAGAGCCAGGCCCTGTCTCAAAAATAAAAATGTGATTGATTTCCATTAAAAAAAAAAAAAAAAAAAACTGTATAGCTCAGTTGTTTTAGGAATTATCAAGAACTTCAGTAACGAATATGGTAGAAATAGAAAACACTTATTGCATAGCAATTTTAAAATATTTGGTTATAATTAAGATGATGCTTTTTTTTGCCTTCTGGCCTTGAGACTTTATATTTATTGACTAATACTTCTGATTGTTTTGCCTTTCTGTAGTTTGAAATGCTTACTGGTACACTACCTTTCCAAGGAAAAGATCGAAAAGAAACAATGACTATGATTCTTAAGTAAGTACTCCCTTAATATAGATGTTTTGATGAGATTTTAAAATAAATGCTTCAGGCTGGACGCTGTGGCTCATGCGTGCAATCCCGGCACTTTGGGAGGGCGAGGCAGATGGATCACTTGAGATCAGGAGTTCGAGACCAACCTGGCCAACATGGTGAAATCCCATCTCTACTAAAAATACAAAACTTAGCCAGGCGTGGTAGTGCACACCTGTAGTCTCAGCTACTCGGGAGACTGAGGCGGGAGAATCCCTTGAACCCACGAGGTGGAGGTTGCAGTGAGCTGATATTGCACCACTGCACTCCATCCTGGGCAACAGAGCGAGACTCTATCTCAAAAAAAGTAAAATAAAATAAATGTTTCACACTAAAAAAATGAGATTTTAGACTGTTGGCTGTAGTATAAGAAATAACTAAGAAATTCATCAATATTACATGGTTTGAATATGAACAGACTGCATAGATTTAGAGTACTCATATTATCTTCATGTTAATAGTGAAATACTGAAAGCTTTACTTTTGAGATTTGTAATATGACAAGGATGCCCATTATTTCACTTCTGTCCACATTGTCCTGGAAGTCCTAGCCAATATGGTAAGTCAAGCAAAAAAGTAAAGTATAAGGTTTAAAAAGAAGAAATAAAATTATCATTATTTAGATAACATGACTGTATCCATAGAAGATCCAGTCATCAACCTGCACAACATAGCAAAACCCTGTCTCTACAAAAAAATGCAAAAATTAGCCAGGCATGGTGGTAAGCACCTGTATTCCCAGCTACTTTGGGGGGTGGGGGATGGGGGCTAAGACAGGAGGATCATTTGAGCCCAGGAGGTTGAGGCTGCAGTAGGCTGAGATGGTTCCACTGCACCCCAGCCTGGGTGACAGAGCAAAACCCTGTCTCAAAAAAGAAAAGAAAATCCAGTGATCATATAAATTCTTGGAATTAATAAGAGTTTAGCAAAGTTACTGGATACAAGGTCAATAAACAAAAATCTATTCTGTGTCTCTATACTAGCAAAAGAAAATGGAATTTTTATCCGGGCAAAGTGGCTGACGCCTGTAATCCCAGCACTTTGGCAGGCCGAGGTGGGCAGATCACCTGAGGTCCGGAGTTCGAGACCAGCGTGGCCAACATGGCAAAACCCTGTCTCTACTAAAAATACAAAAAATTAGCCAGGCATGGTGGCAGGCGCCTGTAATCCCAACTAGTCGGGAGGCTGCAGCGGGAGAATCACTTGAACCCGGGAGGCGGAGGTTGCAGTGAGCCAAGATCGTGCCACTGTGCTCCAGCCTGGGCAACAAGAGTGAAATTCCATCTCAAAAAAAAAATGGAATTTTCAAAGAGGTTACTGTCTACAACAGTGTAAAAATTCTCAGATACCTAATGATAAATCTAGCAGAAGTTATGTAAGACCTCTTGAAAAAAACAGAAAATTTTATTTAAAGAAATTTTAAAAGACCAAAATAACTTGAAAGGATATACTATGTTCATGTTATGACAGACCCAGTGTTGTAAAGATAACAGTACTATAGATCAGTGTTATCCACTAGAAATATAATGTGAACCAGCCAGGCATGGTGGCTCATGCCTGTAATCCCAGCACTTTGGGATGCCAAGGTGGGCAGATTGCTTGAGCCCAGGAGTTTAACACCAGCTTGGACAACATGGCAAAACCCCATCTCTACAAAAATAAAAATTAAAAAATTAGCCAGATGTGGTGGCACGTGCCAGTAGTCCCAGCCACTTGGGAGGCTGAGGTGAGAGGATCACTTGAGTCTGGGACGTCAGGGCTGCATTGAGCCCTGATCACACCACTACACTCTAACCTGAGCAACAGAGTGAAGAGCGAGACCCTGTCTCAAAAAAAAAAAGAAAGAAAATATAATGCAAACCACATACATAATTTTAAGTTTTCTAGTAGCTACATTTAAAAAAGTAAAAAGAGACAGGACGTGGTGGCTTATGCCTGTAATCCCAGCACTTTGGGAGGCTGAGGTGGGTGGATCACCTGAGGTCAGGAGTTCGAGACCAGCCTGGCCAACATGGCAAAACCCTGTCTCTACTAAAAATACAAAAATTAGCTGGGCGTGGTGGTGGGCACCTGTAATCCCAGCTACTTGGGAGGCTGAGGCAGGAGAATCACTTGAACCCGGGAGGCGGAGGTTGCAGTGAGCCAAGATCACACCACTGCACTCCAGCCTGGCTGATGAGTGAAATTCTGTCTCAAAAAATAAAAACGTAAAAAGAAAGTTAATTTTAATATTTTATTTAACCCAGTGTACCCAAGATGTTGTTAAAATATGATTGAGGTATTTGTTTACAACCAGTTTTTTTCATACTCATTTGAAATTCAGTGTATTTTACACTTGCAATGTGGATTGGCACGTTTCAGGTGCTCAGTAGCCGTATGTGGCTAGTGGCTACTATAATGGATGACAAAACTATAGTTTCAATGCAAATAAAATTAAAATCCTAACAATTTTTAATGTGGATCTTGATAAACTGATTCTAATATGAATACAAAAGACCAAGAATAGCTAAAATACTCTTGAAGACCAAGATAGGAAGACTTGCTTTACCAGGTATTAAGTCTTATTATAACAGTAATTAATACGGCATTGAAACAAGTGTGGAAAGTAGATCTATGCAATAGAATAAAGAGCCCAGAAACAGATCTATATATGTGGACACTTAATTTGCAACCATTGGGAATTTCAGAGCAGTAGGGAAAGAATAGCCTTTTCTTAATAAATCATGCTGGAAAAGTTAAATATTCGTATAAAAAATAGGCAGGGAGTGGTGGCTCACACCTGTAATCCGAGCACTTTGGGAGGCTGAGGTGGGAGGATCACTTGAGGCCATGAGTTCAAGAATATAAAATTTATCCAGGCATGGTAGTGCACACCTGTAGTCCTAGCTACTTGGGAGGCTGAGGTGGGAGAATCGCTTAAGCCAAGAAGGTCAAGAGTGCAGTGAGCCACGATCATGCCATTGCCCTCCAGCCTGGGTAATAGAGCAAGACCGTGTCTCAAAAAAAATTTGCTTTAAAAAAATTTTTTTAAATTCCTATCTTCCACCATACATAAAAATCATTGCCATTCTATTTAGAACCCCAATCAATAAGAAAAAACCAACCCAATAAAAACATGGGCAAGAGACTTAGGGATCTGACAGAAGAGAATATTCAATGGCCAAAAAACTTATGAAAAGATACTCAACCTCGTTAATCAGAAAATGCAAATTAAAATCACAAGGAAATATCACTGCATACTCACCAGAATGGCTAAAATTAAAAAGATTGACAGGAGCATTCTGAACCATTTTTGGCCCAGACTGCTGCCCTATTCAAAAATTTTGAAAATAAAAATAAATAAAAATAAAAAGACTGACAGTTCAAAATGGTGGGATGTGAAGCAGTGGCAACTTTTATACATAGCTGGAAGGAATATCAATACTCATATAACCACTTTGGAGAGCAGTTTTTGTCGTTATCTTCTAAAGACAAATGTATGTATATCCTTGTCCAGTTAGCCCCACTCCTAGACATGCACCCGTGTTAAAACAATCTAGTTACTCACACATCAAAAAACAAGTACAAAGTTGTTCACAGC
This sequence comes from Piliocolobus tephrosceles, assembly GCF_002776525.5. Taxonomy (NCBI): domain Eukaryota; kingdom Metazoa; phylum Chordata; class Mammalia; order Primates; family Cercopithecidae; genus Piliocolobus; species Piliocolobus tephrosceles. Next base: position 3,288,422 of record NC_045456.1, read on the forward strand.
AACATTATTTGTAATAGCCAAAAAGTGGAAACCTTATTATTAACAGAAGAGTGAATTAATAAATGATGGTATATTCATACAGTCGAATACAATAGAAGTTGTATTTACTATATGTATTTTAGGCTCTGTGGGCCACACACAGCCTCTGTCACATATTCTTTGTTTTTTTTTTCCAACCCTGTAAAAATATAAAACAATTCTTGAGAGCCATTCAAAAACAGGCTGAAGCCTTGGCCCATGGGTATAGTATGCCATACAACAAAGAAAATGAACAAACCACAGTTACATGCAACAGCTTAGATAAATCTCACAAGAATGTGGAGCTAAGGAAGTTCAGACACAAAAGAAAAAGTACTATATGATTATATTTGTAAAGTTTACAAAGCAGGCAAAACTAAAGCATAGTTTTTAGGGTTCATATTTAGATGGCTAAAAGCCTGAGGCAAAATAAGGAAAGTGGTTACACTGGATGAGAGGTTCTGGCAAGGTTATGTGTCTTGGCCAGGTGACTGTTCAGTTTGTGGCAAATAATTGAGCTATGTACTTTGGGTGTTTTTGTTCGGGTTTTTTTAGGGTATTTTATATTCTACGCAATAAAAAAGGTCTAAAAAGATGTGCTACATAAATGAATGTTCACTGAACTTTCATCACTGAACCTTTGTCACTTCATCTACTTTGATCCCTCCCTTTCAGCGCACAAACACTCTTGTGTTGAAGAACTAAATCCTTCTTTGACTTGGCCTTCCTTTCAAGTTACTGTACCATCTTCCTGCATCCTTTCAACACAAAGCCTCTTTAAGAAGTAGTCTGTGCTTTCTGTTACTACTTTTTTGGCTTCTTTTATTTCACAGCCTATTTGTCATTCATCCCCACCACTCTGCTGAAACTGCTCTCACTGTGGCTATCAGTAGTCTTCTGGTTGCTAAAACCAGAAGTTGTCAAAAGGATGACTCTGTACCATTTATTCACACAATTCATTTAACAGATGTTTCAGTTCTTGCTACTCATACTTGAGAGGTAGTATTAACAAGACTGAAAAGGTCTTTGGTGGACTTCAGAACTTATATTTTAGTGGGGGAGACAAGGAATTAATATCTAAACAATTTCAGGTAGTAATAGGAGATATAAGGATAATAAATCAGAAATCTGTACTCGTAATAGTGACCCGTTACTGTATGAGGGAAGGAGCAGAAAGCAGGAACCATATTAGATGGGACTCTCAAGAAAGGCATCTCTGAGTATTTGACACTGTTGGCCACTCCCTCCCTCCATTGTTTTTCATGCTTTCATCTGCTTCTCCCACCTCTCTAACCATTCCCCTTTTGGTCACTTTTACATGATTTCTTCTCTTCCTGTTTTTCCTTTTTTGATGATAAAAGTTTTCAAAAATGAATTCTCAAAAATAGAATAATTCAGTGAACACATATACCTGTCACCCAGATTCGACATTTATCAAGATTCGGCCATTTTGCTTTATCTATTCTTTTTTTCTTTTCTTTACTGAAGTATAATAAGTATTCCAGACATATCTACTTAATTCAGTTTGCCTTGCTAAAAATATGGATGTTTTCTTACACATCCACATAAAACTAGCAATAATGCTTAGGTATCATCAGTCCTTAACCAGTTTTTTCAGATTTTCTTCAAAACTGTGTCTTTAGAGCTGGATCCAAATCAAGCCTGCACATTCCATTTGGTTGTACTTCTTAAACTTCTGTTAGTCTAGAACAATCTATCCCTGTTTTTCCCCTGCTGTTTATTCGTAGAAACCAAGTCAGTTGTTTTATGGAACTCTGCTTTCTGGATTTATCTTGTCAAAGAATGAGACCCCCTCTCAACACCTGAAATAAAGCATAAAACTTACTTTATTGCTTGCTATGGTAAGGCTAGAGTCTCCCCAAACACAGTAGACCACTAATCTTATATAGAGTTTTGAGGAAGGGTGGAGCTCAAGAACTGGCAGATTTTCAGGTCTGTAAGTGGGTTGACATTATCTGTAAGAATGTGATTATTTGGGTGGGACTGTTGTTGATCAGTGGGCACTCAGGTGTGTTTATTGGAGTGAGTCCATTCCTGTTTGGCTAATTTTCAGAGACAAAAAGCAGTTACTCATCCTTGCAGGTGTTCACTAGGCAAGTTGTCATTGATCAATTCAATGCATATTAAACCAACTGAAAGGATTTAAAACCAGTTCTGGTGGTTCTCTTGTTACCACGGTTACATAACAATTAGTCTTTTCCTAGGAGTATGGAAACTTTTTTTATTCCCTTAGTGTTATTAACTTGATCCTCTGTCCTATTTTTGGTTAAACTGTTTTAGCAAGATTATTTCACAGCTAATACTGTGTGGTCCTTGTTACATCAGGAGGCTTACAATACCTGGTTGCCCCCACTTTAAGTGATGGGCTCCAGTGGTTGCAGCTGATTCCTCCGTAGTAAAGTTCCCCGTCATGCTTTTAACTAATGGTTCTATCCATTATTAATCATTACTTGGAACAGTTATTTTATAAGGAATTCAAAAGTGATGAATTGCTTTTTTTAAAAAAAAAAAAAGGGTGGGGGAGTGGTTTAGAAACAAGATCTTGCTCTGTTGCCCAGACTTGAATGCAGTGGCATGATCACAGCTCACTGCAACGTCAAACTCCTGGGCTAAAACAATCCTCCTGCCTGAGCCTCTCTCGAGTAGCTAGGACTACAGGTACACCACCACTCCCAGCCAAGTTCTTTAATCTCTTGTACAGATGGTATGTTGCTATGTTGCCAGGCTGGTCTCAAACTCCTGGGCTCAAGTGATCCTCCCACCTCTGCCTCCCAAAGTGTTGGGATTACAGGCATGAGCCACTATGTCCAGCCATGATTTTCTATTATTATTATTCCTTCCTCATTTATTAGCTGGTATTTTCTCAACAAACTTTCCCTCATCAACTATGATGATTTAATTACTTGAATTAAAGCTCATCCAAGAAAAAGAGAATAAATACTTAATTATTTTCTTAATTGTTTCTAATGTCAGAGCCCTAGTTACTTCCTAGTGGGGGTAATATCCAGTGAGTTGAGTTTTTGTGTTTTGACTTTGCTTTTTCTTATTTTACTATAATAAACTAATGGGATTTAATAATCAGTGTGATTCAGCCCATTGCATTCATTATTTTTAATGCCAAAATTGTTCTTTTTCTGACTACCTTTTAAATGGTCTTATCCCCCAGAATCCATCTATGATATGCTTTTCTTCCCCCTCTGCACTCTTTCCTGACTGACTTCAGTCTTTCCTATAACTACCCTCCACATTTTAATTACTCTCAAATCACTCTTTCTTACATGAATTTACCAGGCATTAAACCTGTGTTTCCATTTACTCACCTGTCTGGCCCTCCCAAAACATATTACATGCATGACTTCACATTTTTGAACTAAAGGTATCTTTATTTGCTGTTCTTTTTTTTTTTTTTTTTTTTTTTGCTGTTCTTTTCTTATACTCCCAGTTATCAGCATTTTCATGCACCCTCTTTCCCAAACCAGAAACCTGGAAATCATTTTTTATTCCTTCTCTCTTTTGCATAATTAGGTATTCTCCATATTCGATCTCAGAATTATTTCACTGTTCCAGCCTTTCCTCTGAATTACACTGCTTAAAGTATTCAGAAAACAGTGACCTCTTACCCACTCTATCTGACCACATTCCTAAGTTGATTGCCTACCACTTACGACCTCTTCCCACTCCAAATTATTCTCTACTACCCTTGGAGTTACCTTCTTGAAAATAAGTCTGGTCATGTTAGTTCACTGTTTCAGGACCTCTGCTGCATCCCTGTTACCTAATACAATAGTGTTTCCCTAGATTTGTCCAAGAGAGTATTAATTCTACAAGATGTTAATAAATATTCTTTGAAAAAGAGGTGCTGGAAATAAATACTTAGAAAATACTGATTTCGCCCATAATCCCAGCACTTTGAGAGGCTGAGGTGGGAGGATCACTTGAGGCTAGGAGTTCGAAACCAGCCTAGCCAACATGGCAAAACTCCATCACTACAAAAAAAAAAAAAAATCAGCCAGGTGTGGTAGCACACACCTGTAATCCCAACTACTTGGGAGGCTGAGACTCGAGAATCCCTTGATCCCAGAAGGCAGAGGTTGCAGCGAGCCGAGATTGTGCCACTACACTCCAGCCTGGATACTCTGTCTTTAAAAAAAAAAAAAAAAGTTCTAGATTTCTCAGCCTTTTTATATGAAGTGTATTTTAATTCTGTGTCTCTAATAAGGGGGATATAATAGATAGCATTCTACAAGCTCATTGGGTCATGAATTTTTTTATTGTTGCTAACTATCTAGAGGGATTAATGTTATTCAGTAAAATTTGGGGAAACACTAGCCAAATGAATAAATTGTTAGCCTTTAGATTGCATTCAAGACCTTTCATAATCTCCTATGTTAAGTTAAATATTCCCTACTGTTCCCTTGTCACTCTTTGCATATGTTCTTCTGCATTTGTCTCTTAATGTACTAGCATTGTCTGTATCCATCTTCACCATGGACCATGAGGTTCATGGGCTGTCTTTATCTCTGTATCCTCAGCACTAAACAGTGTCTGACACGTAATAGCTCAGTAACAACCCACTGAATAATAAATAGATCTGTTTCTGAAATAGGAATTTTCCCCAGCTCTATTATTATTGTCATACTTACAGGATTATTGGTTTCTTTAATTTGTAGTTTGGAAAAAGAATTAAAATTAGAGCTGAAACAGCCCTTCAGCTTCATCTAGGCCAGCAGTTTTTAGACTGTGTATCTTCAATATTTCACAATCCTCTTTCCCACAGTTCCCCTTCCCTTTAGGGTCTGTTAAAGGGAATAGAAAGGAAAAAGTGGCATATGAAACACATGTTCTCTTAGCAGCTTTAAATGTTAGGTTTCTTAAATTCCCTTTGAGGAGGAGTTCCGAGGCTATATGTTGGGAGCTATTGGTCTAGAGTCAAATCCCTTTGCTTATAAAGAAATGATAACAGGCCCAGAATAATTGACTTTCCCACTGTCACAAAGTTCTTGGTAACAGCCAGAACTAGGATTCAAATGATCTTACTTTCACAGTGCTCTTAGCAAAATTTTGAAAAGTGAAAAAGCTCATTAGCTTATGTGCTAAAATTCAGTTATGTGTTCACATGAAAACCTGTACATAAATGTTCACTGTAGCTTTATTCATATTAGCCCAAAACTGGGCACAACCCAAATGTCCTTCAACAGATAATGGATAAACAAACTGTGACATATTCATACAGAAGCCATACATGTAATAAAATGGCATAGAACTAAACGCACACACAAATAAGTGCAAATAAAACCAGTGCCATGTGAATGAGATCGTTGGATTGTCTCCATGTCAGTATCCTGGATGTGATATTATACTGTAGTTTTATAAGATGTTACCATTAGGGGACACTGGGTAAAGGGCACAGGGCATCTCTCTGTATTATTTCTTACAACAGAGTATGAATCTACAAGTATCTCAAAAAGTTTAAGAATTTTTAAAAATAAAAATACAGATGCCTCCAAAAAGTAAAATATTATGTGGATTTATTATTTAGAGCCAAACTTGGAATGCCACAGTTTTTGAGTCCTGAAGCCCAGAGTCTTTTACGAATGCTTTTCAAGCGAAATCCTGCAAACAGATTAGGTAAAAATTTTAACTAATTTGTTTATGTTGTGTGTTTGTTGGTGTTTGTTTTTGCGGGGGAGTAGATATTTGTTTTGTGGTGGAATTATTAACTATTTAGACAAGGCTGGGCACGGAGGCTCATGCCTGTAATCCCAGCACTTTAGGAGACCAAGGCAGGAGAATTACTTGAGTCCGGGAGTTCAAGACCAGCCTGGGCAAAATGGCAAAACCTCATCTTTACAAAAAATTCAAAAATTAGCCAGGCATGGTGGTATGCGCCTGTAGTCCGAGCTACTCAGGAAGTTAAGGTAGGAAGATCTCTTGAGCCTGAGAGGTTGAGGCTGCAGTGAGCTGAGATCGCACCACTGCACTCCAGCCTGGGTGACAGAGCAAGCCCTTGTCGCAAAATTAATTAATTAATTAATTAGACAAGTATTGAAAACAAAGACTGAGCAATATGTATATTTCTCCTTGAAATAAAATTACCAATGAATCCATTTTTGATAGGTGCAGGACCAGATGGAGTTGAAGAAATTAAAAGACATTCATTTTTCTCAACAATAGACTGGAATGTAAGTATAGAATGAAAACTTGCTTGAAATATTTCTTTATAATTAAAATATATCTAAGTCTCTTTTTTTTCCCTCTAGAAACTGTATAGAAGAGAAATTCATCCACCATTTAAACCTGCAACGGGCAGGCCTGAAGATACATTCTATTTTGATCCTGAGTTTACTGCAAAAACTCCCAAAGGTAAGGAGAAAATGTGAAAACCCAAATATAAGACAACAAATATATTTTTTTCTTGTTCAATCAGAAAATCTTTTCCAGACTCTGGGCGTAGTTGCTCACACCTATAATCCCAGCACTTTGGGAGGCTGAGGCGAGCAGATCGCTTGAAGCCAGGAGTTCGAGACCAGTCTGGCCAACATAGTGAAACCCCGTCTCTACTAAAAATACCAAAATTAACTGGGTTTGGTGGCATGTGCCTGTAATCCCGGCTACTTGGGTGGCTGAGACACGAGAATCGCTTGAACCTGGGAGGTGGAGGTTGCAGTGCATCAAAATTGCGCCACTGCACTCCAGCCTGGGTGACAGAGCAAGACTCTGTCTCAAAAAGAAAAAAAGAAAATCTTTTCCTGGATAACTCTATGCTATCTTCAAATCTCCCAAATTTGCTGTAGATCAACCTTGTATCTCCCCCGTTGCCCCCCAAATAGGTTATTATTGAGGGCTGCAGTTTCTAATATGGTAGCCAGTAGCCACATGTGGCTAATTAAATTTAAATTAATTAAAATTTAAAATGTAGTTTCTCAGTCACACTAGGCACATTTCAAATGTTGAGAAGCTGCATGTAGCTAGTGGCTATCATATTAGACTGTAAAGATAAAGAAAATTTCTATCATTTCAGGAAATTCAATGGGACAGCATTAATTTTGAATACCATTAACCCTATAATTCATTGATTTATTATATTCTTCAAATGAACTAGCTATTTTCTAGGCTCCGAGGGACTAGGATGTTGGTGTTGTAATGGCAATACACAATCAGAACAGATCGAATACAGTGCCTCACAGGTACCCCGGAAAGCAAGAGGTATATACTGTATACCTGAGAAGTAGAATTCCAGAATAAGTGAAAAAGGTCATAGTGTCAACAGTTTTTCCCTTAATTTCCTTTCAAATGAATCTTCTTTGTCACTTCTTACTCTTTTCAGATTCACCTGGCATTCCACCTAGTGCTAATGCACATCAGCTTTTTCGGGGGTTTAGTTTTGTTGCTATTACCTCAGATGATGAAAGCCAGGCTATGCAGACAGTTGGTGTACATTCAATTGTTCAGGTGAGTGGATGTCTAAATAATTTTAGATTTGGAATGTTGTAAGATATAGTTCATTCTGTGAATAGATTTTTTTCTACTGACTTCAAGTGAGCAATTTAAAATACATTTTAGACTGGGCACTGTGGCTCACACCCGTAATCCCAGCACTTTGGGAGGCCGAGACAGGTGGATCACTTGAGGTCAGAAGTTCAAGACCAGCCTGGCCAACATGGTGAAACCCCTGTCTCTACTAAAAATACAAAAATGAGTTGGGCATGGTGGCGCGTGCCTGTAATTCCAGATACTCAGGAGGCTGAGGCACAAGAATCACTTGATTCGGAGGCAGAGGTTGCAGTAAGCGGAGATCACACCACTGCACTCCAGCCTGGGTGACAGAGTTGAAACTCTGTCTCAAAAAATAAAATAAAATACATTTTATATCATTAACTTTACTCTTAGAAATTTTTTTCATATGTCATTGAAAAGGTCGCAAGAACCCAAATCCTAGATACCTATGTGGCTTGAAAGTAGAGTTTTAGGCCAGGCACGGTAGCTCACGCTTGTAATCCCAGCACTTTGGGAGGCCGAGGCAGGCAGATCACGAGGTTAGGAGTTCGAGACCAGCCTGTCCAACACAGTGAAACCCCGTCCCTACTAAAAATACGAAAATTAGCTGGACGTGGTGGCGCATGCCTGTAATCCCAGCTACTCTGGAGGCCAAGGCAGGAGAATCGCTTGAATCCAGGAGGCATAGGTTGCAGTGAGCCAAGATCCACCACTGTACTCCAGCCTGGGCGACAGAGCTAAACTCTGTCTCAGAGAAAAAAAAAAGAAAGTAGAATTTTAAAAGAGTTGAGATAAACATGACGATGTTGTCTATGTCCTCTCCTGTGCCTCAAAATGTTTTTCATGCCGAGTTTGTTTCACCCTCTGCCTCCTTCAGGTCAGCTATGATGAGTTGAGGTCTTCTGGTTCTTCGATGTCTTAACAGGAGTCGGCAGACTTTCTCTGTGAAGTGTTAGATAATACTTGAGGCTTTGTGGGCTATATGGGCTCTGTCACAACTACTCAACTCTGCTTTGTATCTCAAAACAACCACAGACAATACATAAACAAGTGGGCATGGCTGTGTGCCAATAAAACTTTATTTACACACACGGGCAATGAATCAGATTTGGCTCACTGGCCATAGTTTGGCAACCTTTGCCTTAGAAAGATACAAGAAATAAAAATGAACTCAAATCTTAAGTCATCTTTCTAATCAAAGGGAACTAGATATATCTTTTAAAGCACTGGATTGTTTTTAGGATATCATTTGTACTTGGATTTGCTTGATGATTAAGTTGCTTTTGCTCTAAAGTTTTTTCATGAGTTATCCTGTTTTCCAGTTTGTAGAAAAACAATTAAAACACTGGTTTTTAAGCAGAGCTCATGTTGAAGTAGTCTGTGCCATTTACTATGCGAGCACATGAATATATGGCAAGTTTTTAAATTATAAATTCTGTACCTAACATAGAAACCACAAACATATATATTCTACAAAATTCAAGTTTTAACATATACAAAGCTCATAGGCATGGATGTCTCATATCAGTATAGCCAAGGGCAACACAACTTTCCTCAGCCTGTTTATGGAATCAATAAGTTGCTGTTCATCATCTACTGTATGTTATTAGTCCCTAACCCATGACCAGCTTCTTTAGCAGAAGTTGTGTAAGGCTATGACTTCAGGATGAAGAAAGGAGGGTGTGGCTACTGAAAGTCCAAAATGTCGGTAACAGGTATTGCTTGCAAATACATTATTTTTATTTAATCTTCACCATTACCCTCTGAGAAAATACAGGCTGAAAGTTACACAGCCTGTAAGTGGTGCATCTGAGACAAGAATTCAGATATCTAATTCTGAATCCTCCTAAATCCTTTCCTTCCATACCATAGGTTTCAAATTTCACATTTGCAAAGGTGCTTGAAAACCTATAGCCAATTGGGGAGTGGAATAAGGCTGAATCACAGACAAAGATATAGGCCCCATTTCAAGTAGCTCTGCTTTTAAAGTCATATTTCTTGCTGTACATTTCATTGTAAACACTTCCAAAATCACTTGTTTGTAGAAGAATAAGTACTATAAAGATGTATTTTTATTCTTATTCATTTATATGTAGAGCATCAACAATGCATGCTGAGGAACATACTTCCCTATTATAAAATGCACTAAAGGCATTATGGGACTCTTCACCAATTTATAATTTTTTGTAGCAGTTACACAGGAACAGTATTCAGTTTACTGATGGATATGAAGTAAAAGAAGATATTGGAGTTGGCTCCTACTCTGTTTGCAAGAGATGTATACATAAAGCTACAAACATGGAGTTTGCAGTGAAGGTAAATATTTTTTTAGTTAAAATGCAATTTGTATAGTTCTTGTTCATGCATATCAGTACCAGTTAAAAATTACACTCCTCTTGTTGTTAAAAGTGCCTTTTGTTATGAAAAAGTTAAATATCTGGCTAGTGATCTTCAGAGATCTTAATCTAGAACCCTGTGAGCTAAAGGTAAGGTGGTTATACATCTAGTTTGCCCAGAGCAGTACCAGTTTACACATCAAGTGATTTTTTTTTTTTTTTTTAACCTCAAATGATTTTTAAAGTATATTTTTACTCTAAGAAGTCCCCATTTTATGCTCAGGGTGTCAACAAATTCCTCAAAATTGTGTGCAAAATTTTGTATGTTTACATCTTCTCTGGCAAAATGTTCATACCTTTCTTTACATCTAAAAGGATCTGGGAACTAATAAATGAATTAAAACCACTATCAAAATTCATTATCATTGGCTGTTTTAATTTCATCAAGTATCCTAAGGCAGAATTTTCTTTCTTTTTTTTTTTTTTTTTGAGACGGAATCTTGCTCTGCCACCCAGGCTGGAGTGCAGTGGCCGGATCTCAGCTCACTACAAGCTCCGCCTCCCGGGTTTACGCCATTCTCCTGCTAAGGCAGAATTTTCTAAGCCAAAAACCAAGGAACCTAGCTCTGTGATAAAGTTTGAATTTCAAACCTTTAGTCATAAGTGAACAAACACTATGTTCAAGTCTCTTTTCACTTCTTGGAATAGTAACCTTTGCTCTCCAATCTCAAGCAATTCAAACAATGTCTAAAGCTTTCAACTTATTTGAACCTTAGGTCTGGTTTATAAATATGCATAGCTCATGTTTAGAGAGAGAGTGACATTAGTTGTTATCACTTTTCTAAACTTAGATGTAACTGCTTTAAAGTTGTCAGTGTCTGTAAGACTTTCTGTCAGATAGAAGGATGAACCATAGAAATACATTGAATTTGCTTCATTGGAAGGACAGTAAAGCTAATTTTAAAGAAGGAAATGTTTAAAAGAAATACATTTAATTTTCTATTTTCCTATTCATTGCTCTTATTGAAATCTAAGATATATAGAAATTTTCAGATTGCTTACCTGAAAGGAGAAAAGACTAATAACATATTTGGTAGGCAGTTTTTTTTTTTTTTT
>NC_045456.1:3299509-3323209 GCF_002776525.5 Piliocolobus tephrosceles
CTTTAGTAGAGACGGGGTTTCACCGTGTTAGCCAGGATGGTCTCGATCTCCTGACCTCGTGATCCGCCCGTCTCGGCCTCCCAAAGTGCTGGGATTACAGGCTTGAGCCACCGCGCCCGGTAGGCAGTTTAAGGATGTGTCTTGCCTCCATAAATACATCATAAAAAGCAGAAATGTCCTGAGGCCCCTTTGAATTACAGAAACTTTGAGGACTATGCCTAAAACCTCGAAAACATCTCCAAGCTATTTGTGGATTTTTGTGACTTAAAGGACTCGTAAAACCAATCCCAATACAACTGGATTCTTCTGAAATTACCACGTGTTTGAGGTCCACAAGCACAAGTATAGGTCTAATGCAAACTGGGCTCAGATTAGCAGATCCATGCCAAAAACAACCCCTCCCAGTGTGTTCTGGTTTTCAAAAGACTAGTCCCAGATCGTCTCTTAAATTAGCATGTCTATTCCATATATCTCTCCTCTTAATCACCCATTTGCCTAATTCCACACTATCATTTGCAGTTGATTACAGTGGGCACCTATATGTTTATCTTCCCTGTTCTCCAAATACAGAACTGTTTTACAAGTACAGTCCACCCTTGAATAACACAGGACTTAGGAGTGCTGATATCCAAGCAGTTGAAAATCTGTATAACTTGACTCCCCAAAACCTAACTACTCAAAGCCTACTGTTGACCAGAAGCCTTACTGATAGCATATACAGTCGATTAACACGTATTTTGTATATGTATTATATACTATATTCTTACAATAAAGCAAGCTAGAGAAAAGAAAGTGTTATTTAGAAAATCATGCCAGACATAGTGTCTCACATTTGTAATCCTAGCACTTTGGGAGGCCGAGGTGGGAGGATTGCTTGAGGCCAGGAGTTTGAGACAAGCCTGGGCAACATAGCAAGACCCTATCTCTACAGAAAAATTGTTTAAAAATTAGCCAGGCGTGGCTACATGTGCCTTTAGTCCCAGCTACTCAGGAAGCTGAGACAGAAAGATTGCTTGAGCTCAGGAGATTCAGGCTACAGTGAGCTATGTGCCACTGTATTCTAGCCTTGGCAACATAGCCAGACCTCATCTCTACAAATAATTTTTAAAATTAGCTGAGTGTAGTGGCATGTGCCAGTGGTCCCAGCTACTCAGGAGGTAGAGGTGGGAGGATCACTTGGGCCCAGGAGTTCAAGGTTGCAGTGAGCCATGATTGCACCACTACACTCCAGCCTGGGCAACAGAGCAAGACCCTGTCTCAAAAAAAGAAAAAAATATGGCCAGGCGCAGTGGCTCAAGCCTGTAATCCCAGCACTTTGGGAGGCCAAGACAGGCGGATCATGAGGTCAGGAGATCAAGACCATCCTGGTTAACACGGTGAAACCCCGTCTCTACTAAAAAAAAAAAAAGAAAAAATATATAAGGAAGAGAAAATATATTTACTGTTCATTAAATGGAAGTGGATCATAAGGATCGTAATAAAGGTCTTTTTCCTCATCATTTTCACCTTAAGTAGGCTGAGGAGGGAGGAAGAAGAGAAGGAGTTAGTCTTGGTGTCTCAGGGGTGGCAAAAGCAGAAGAAAATCCACATGTAATTGGTCCCTCATAGTTCAAACCTGTGTTGTTCAAGGATCAACTATAAATCCATTTCAGATAGAAGACTGGACTCATGCTGAGAGTTGTAACCTCTTTCCTAGGTTGCTGGAGTGTCTGGGTATTTAGTGTGTACTTAATTACAAGCTGTTTAAAATCGAGCATACAAAGGCCACCTAATTTGTTTCAGACTACCCTTTGAATGAATTGAAAGCAAAATTTGTCTTTTTTATATATTAGTTTAGCAGATTAAAACATTAAGAGAAATATTTTTAAGGAGCAGCCAAAATAAAAGGGTTAGAAAGCTACATTACTATTTTAAAGGGCTTTATTATAATAATTAAACCAAATTCTAACCAAATAAAATTCTAGGTGTGATTTTCTATGTAGCTTTCTGCCTAACTTCAAAAACAAGATTGTTCTACTTAACAGGTAATTAGCTTTTATAAGTAGCTTACAACTAACAGGATACTCAATTGAAGCATTTTATTCAAGGAAGTAAACTTAATTCAATAAGCAGATGCTAGTGGTGGTGTTATAGATGTATCTAGCTCTTAATTATCTGTATGGATGGGGGGTTAGAAGTTGACTGAGTTCCCAAATGTTTAAGACCTCAAAGATAGAAGAAAAGATATGTTAACTGTGTTCTTGGTACCTTTTCTCGAGGCTTTTTGAGTTTTTGGTAAGTCCTAAACTTACTACAAACTTACATTGGAGAGGCATGGTGGGAATGTGACTCATGAGTTGGAGTTTATAGCCTTGCCATCTATATCAAGACTGGCTTTCTGATTAAACAGTCTGGCCAGGTAGTTGAATAAAACTGATTGATAAATGGCTTATTTATATACTGTTTACATGAGGTAATACCCAAGGTCTGTAGCTGTAAATAATTAATGTTTATAACTGTATAGTTCATGAGGTTTTGTGATAAATATTTGCCTTTTAGATTATTGATAAAAGCAAGAGAGACCCTACAGAAGAAATTGAAATTCTTCTTCGTTATGGACAGCATCCAAACATTATTACTCTAAAGGATGTAAGTAGATTCTTTAACATGGATCATTTGAATGAGTTGTCTAACTCACATTGAAAGTAGTGTATTTTCAAACATCATGTGGTAGACAGAGAACTCATCATAGGCTGGGCATAGTGGCCCACGCCTATAATCCCAGCAGTTTGGGAGGCCAAGGCAGGAGGATCACTTGAGGCCAGGAGTTCAAGACCAGCCAGGTCAACATAGTGAGACCTCCATCTCTACAAAAAAAAATTTTTTAATTAACCAGGCTGGGCACAGTGGCTCACACCTGTAATCCCAGCACTTTGGGAGGCTGAGGCAGGAGGATCACTTGAGCCCAGGAGTTCAAGACCAGCCTGGGCAACCTAGGGAGACCCTATCTCTAAAGAATATTTAAAAATTAGCCTGACATGGTGGCTCATGCCTATAGTCGCAGCTACTCTGGAGGCTGAGGTGGGAGGATTGCTTCAGCCTGGCAGGTCAAGACCGCGGTGAGCAGTTATCACACCACTGCCCTTCAGCCTGCGCAGCAGAGCAAGACCCTGTCTCAAAAACAAAAACAAAAAAATTCAGCATGGTAAGTTTTAAAAGTAGATTTGAAAACAATGTATATGTGTATATGACATAATTTCATTTATCAGTAAAGATATGTTTGTACAGTTATTTTTTCTACTTTTGCTTTAAGAAGAAAAGCACTTACGATATTATTGCTTTTAATATCTATCTGCACTTGAACACTTACCTAAATGTTCATTGTTAATATTACTATTAGTTCATATTCAATATTGACTAGTCTCACTCTCCAAAGTATCTTCCACATGACTAGAAGAGAGATCTAACACTCATAACTACCCATTTAACTTCCCCACCTACAGTCTAAAGTCCCTAGCCCCTTAAGACCCTGCCTTCCTCTGTAGTTTTCAGACTTCTCACACACACTTTCTCATACACCTTATGCTCTGTGTTCTAGTATGTAAATTTCTTGCACATGCCTCAATTTCCCATGCTGCTCTGTCTGAATTTATAGTTCCCTCAGTTGCTAACACCATCTATTTTTCTTTACCTGGCTAACTACCACACATAAAAGATTTTGCTAAGGCACTGCTTCTTCCAGGAAGCCTGCCCTGCCCATTGCCACCCCCAGGACAAGTAAAGTATCTTTCCCTGGACTGTTATGATACACTGTTGCCTGTGTCTCTCTTGACTTTTATTATAACAAAGTGTTGGCAAACAGTGTGAACTCCCCAGGTAGTGTTAAGTCTTCTCTTGCTAATGATGCTCACATAGGCCTGAAGGCCTTCTCTGGGGGTTGTAAAAACTCAAATTTCCTCAGATTATCACTGCTCATGGAGACACAGCAAAACCTCGTCTCTACAAAAAAATGCAAAAATTAGCCAGGTGTGGTGGCATGTGCCTGTAGTCTCAGCTGCTTGGGAGGCTGAAGTGGGAGGATCGCTGGAGCCCAGGAAGTGGATATTGCAGTGAGCCAAGATTGTGCCAGTGCACTCCTGGGCGACAGAGCGCATGTCTGTCTCAAAATAAATAAATAAATAAAATTTTTCTTGAATATGAAGTGAGTTTAATTTTTCTTTTATATTTTAAACTTTGTTTTGAGCACATATAAAGTTTCAAATAATATTTACATTTTGATGTTGAAATTTATAGGTATATGATGATGGAAAATATGTGTATGTAGTAACAGAACTTATGAAAGGAGGTGAATTGCTGGATAAAATTCTTAGACAAAAATTTTTCTCTGAACGAGAGGCCAGTGCTGTCCTGTTCACTATAACCAAAACCGTTGAATATCTTCACGCACAAGGGGTAAGTCTTTTTAACACTGTATATATACATGCACACACTTTTTTCTTTATGTTTGAGCTAAAATTAGATAGAAGTTACTTTATGCATGAAATGGAAAATAGCTGCTATTAGCTGAATTATCCTACTGATCTTCCTCTATATAAACTTTTATTATTGAGATTGAAGTGTGACTTTGATATCCTAGCTTGTTTATGTTAAACTCTTGTGCTTCCAAGGAAAAGTAAGTGATCTCTTCCGACCTGGAAAACATAGCATTGTTTCTGCTAGGTCACTCTGTACTCATGAATACCAGGCCCACTTCAGGTTAGAAACAGAACCAAGGAATCCTGATTTGTATTCATGTATAAAAGGAAATCCTTAAAACAATGAGACAAAGGAGTCACATGCTTCTGGCTGGTGGATATGCTCTTCATTCTTCTTGTATGCAGATTTTTAGTAAACAGCAAAAGAAAATTGTACTTCTAGGCTGGGCACAGTGGCTCATGCCTGTAATCCCAGCACTTTGGGAGGCCGAGGCGGGCAGATCACTTGAGGTCAGGAGTTCGAGAAAATCGTATTTTTTAAAAAAGACAGCCGGACGCAGTGGCTCACACCTGTAATCCCAGTGCTTTGGAAGGCCAAGGTAGGTGGATTACCTGAAGTCAGGAGTTCGAGACCAGCCTGGCCAACATGGCAAAACCCCGTCTCTACTAAAATTACAAAAATTAGCCGGGTGTCATGGTGCATGCCTGTAATCCCAGCTACTCGGGAGGCTGAAGCAGGAGAATTGCTTGAACCCGGGAGGCGGAGGTTGCAGTGAGCTGAAATTGCGCCACTGCACTCCAGCCTGGGCAACAGAGTGAGAGTCCATCTCAAAAAAAAAAAAAAAAAAAAAAGAAGTCTGGGAGGAAAGGAGAAAATGAGGGGAGGGAGGGAAGAAAGGAGAACAGCAGAGGAGTGAAGAGGAATGGAAAGCAAGGGGAAAATAATTTTTTAAAAATTTTTTTGTTGACAAATTATATGTATTCATGGTATACAACATGATGTTTTGATATATGCATATATAAAAGATTACCTCTTAAGGAGTTCAGTTTCAATACCTTCTTCTTGTTTTGTCTTTGCCCCTGAAAGCCAAGTAGAATGTGTAAATTCTAGAGCTTCCTGACTTCTAACTTATCAAGATTTGCCTAGTATTGTAACTTGAAATTAGTAGAACTCAGTAGTCACTGAGGAACTTATGACCTTGCAGTCATCAAAGTCTTCTGTGTTCTTTTCCCAATGCCTCATCAGTAATTCGTTATTAAAATAGTCTGGAGAAGTGATGTCCTGGATGTGAGGAACTAAATCTAATTTGATTGATTGGAACACAGACTCAGAATTTGGTGACAGAAGGCACACTTAAGTCTAAAAAGGAATGTAAGAGAAGCTTATGATAAAAAAAAAGTACAGTAGTCCCCCACTAATCTGCAAGTTTGCTTTCTGTGGTTTCAGTTATCCACAGTCAACCATTGTCAAAAATATTACAGTATTTTGAGAGACTACATTCACATAACTTTTATTACAGTATATTGTTACAAGTGTTCTAATTTATTAGTCATTGTTAATCTCTTACTGTGCCTGATTTATCAATTAAACTATATCATAGGTATATATATCTAGGAAAAAATATAGAGACTTTGGTATTATCCTCAGTTTCAGGAATCCACTGGGGGTCTTGAAACATATAGCCCACAGATAAGGGGGGACTACTGTACTCAGGTAGAGCATTAAAAGGAAAATAATACAAAACTCTAAAGAGGTTTCTTCTTGCATGTGTAACACCTTATATATCAAATAGTCAATACCAAAAATAAAGTCCAGATTTGTTTTGGTTTTTTCCTTTTTACTCCTGAATGCCCTGTCTATTCCATTTAGTCTATCAGAATATATTTGTTGTGTATGTACCTTGTACATGCTGTTCCTTCTAGTTAGAATGACTCTCCCTTACTGTTCTTATGGCTCATTCATTCTGTTCTTTAGATACTGGATCAGATGTTACCTCATCTAGAGACCCTCCCTGACTGCCCTATTTAAAGTTATGCCGCATGTCTCAACCTATTCTTTGCTTCCCCCAGAACTGTGTAAGCTCCTAGCATGGAAAGGCCAGGATCTTATGGGTCTTGTTCACCACAGTATCTACAGCAGCTTATATAATACCCTGGTACATGATAGACACTCAATATTAAATGAGTGATAAACCTGGAGGTAGATATATTATTGCTGTTTGCATTTCTCCTTAACCCAATTACTCAATTGGACAAAGAGGAGGGAGGTAAATACTATTCTTTCTTCCTCCTCCTCTTTGCCCCAGGTCTATGTTAGAGAGTTATGCTTTACATTATCAGTATTGTATAATGTTGGGCTAATTTAAAGGTCAGCACTCATCATCTTGTTAAGTGCATTGCTTGACAGTTTGTGAATAAAGAACTTTCAGTAATGGGAATATATTGTTAACATAACTCTTTAATTTGTTTTTCAATTAGGTGGTTCATAGAGACTTGAAACCTAGCAACATTCTTTATGTGGATGAATCTGGTAATCCAGAATCTATTCGAATTTGTGATTTTGGTTTTGCAAAACAGCTGAGAGCGGAAAATGGTCTTCTCATGACTCCTTGTTATACTGCAAATTTTGTTGCACCAGAGGTAATTGTGAGAGAGTTTGCTTGCAGTATTAGTATGTTTTAAAACTCATTCACTATGTTTAATACAGAATTATTAATAATAATTCAATTGAAGACTTACTGAAGAAATAATTAGGATAAAATGCCAGCCTTTCATTTTCTTGTTTAATGTTTCAATGACATCTGATTGCCTACAGAAGAATCTAAATTTCTTAACAAGGTATTATAAAAGCCCTTGAGGCAGGGCATGATGGCTCATGCCTATAATCCCAGCACTTTGGGAGGCCAAGGCAGGAGGACTGTTTGAGGCCAGGAGTTTGAGACCAGCCTGGGCAACATAGTGAGACCCCATCTCTACAAGAAAATTTAAAATTAGCTGGGCATGGTGGCGTGCCTGTAGTCTCAGCTACTCAGGAGGCTGAGGTAGGAGGATCACTTGACTCCAAGAGTTTGAGGTTGCAGTGACCCAAGATCACACCACTGCACTGCAGCCTGGGTCACAAAGCAAGAACCCCTCTATAAAAAAAAAAAAAAAAAGGCCAGGCATGGTGGCTCAAGCCTGTAATCCCAGCACTTTGGGAGGCCGAGATGGGCGGATTACGAGGTCAGGAGATCGAGACCATCCTGGCTAACACGGTGAAACCTCATCTCTACTAAAAAATACAAAAAACTAGCCGGGCGAGGTGGCGGGCGCCTGTAGTCCCAGCTACCCGGGAGGCTGAGGCAGGAGAATGGCGTGAACCCGGGAGGCGGAGCTTGGAGCTTGCAGTGAGCTGAGATCCGGCCACTGCACTCCAGTCCGGGCGACAGAGCGAGGCTCCGTCTCAAAAAAAAGAAAAAGCCCTTCAGTCTCTCTGGTATTCCCTACCTGAAGTTCTAGACACACTGAACTTCTGGCCTATCACTAAGCCCGCTCTGCTCTCTTACTTATAGGTCCAATATAAGCAGGCCACCCTCTAGCCTTCCTTCTCTCCCCATGTCAAGAATAAATTGCTTCCTCATCTTCATACCTATAACATTTAAGACATAATTTGGGGTTTTTGTTTGTTTAGGGACAAGGTCTCCCTCTGTTGCCTAGGCCAGAATACGGTGGTGCAATCATAGCTCACTGCAGCCTTGAACTCCTCAGCTCAAGCAATCCTTCTGCCTCAGCCTCCCAGGTAGCTGGAACGACAGGAGAATGCCACCGTGCCTGGCTTATTTTTTATTTTTATTTTTTAAAGATGAGATCTTGGCCAGATGCCGTGGTTCATGCCTGTAATCCCAGCACTTTGGGAGGCCAAGGCGGGTGGATTGCTTGAACTCGGGGGTTTGCAAGTAGCCTGGGCAACATGGTGAAACCCCATCTCTACTAAAAATACAAAAGTAAGCTAAGCTTGGTGGCACACGCCTGTAATCCCAGCTGCTTGGGAGGCTGAGGCAGGAGAATTGCTTGAACCCAGGAGGCGGATGCTGCAGTGAGCCAAGATTGCACCCCTGCGTTACAGCCTGGGCGACAGAGTGAGACCCTGTCTCAATAATAATAATAATAAGGTCTTGCTGTGTTGCCTGGGTTCTCAAAACTCCTGGCTTCAAGTGATCCTCCCTCCTTGGCCTCCCAAAGTGCTGGACTGCAGGTGTGAGCCACCATACCCTACCCAGACTTGATTTTATTACAATATTTATCAGGTTGAGTTGTAACTATTTATGTGTTTATTTCCCATCAGATTTTTTTTTTTTTTTTTTTTTTTTAGGAAATCTGGGGTTTTTTGTATTTGTCATAGTTCATGCCTGATAAAAGTTGGTGATTTTTGTGCTAGGTTATGTGTGTTCTTTGTGTGCTTATGTGTGTATGTGTTCTTAAAAGCATTGTTTTTTGTAAATATTTCTGTAGCCCCAAACAAAATATAAATTCGTTAAAATAAGAAAGTTATCTTCAGTTTGTTTTATATTCCTGTGTACCTACAATACTCAATAAATATTAATTTGATACCAAAATTAAATTTATATATGAATTAGTAGTAGTAGAATGTTCTAGAATAGGATTAACGTATTGCCTTATTTGGTAACCATGTTCTGTTGAAATTTTCCTTGTAGTTGTTGATTTGGGATATATAATTCAGTTCCTAGCCTATACAAATATATATACAAAATGGTGGTATAGTAATACTAATTTTGCACTTTTTCTAGGTTTTAAAACGGCAAGGCTATGATGCTGCTTGTGATATATGGAGTCTTGGTGTCCTACTCTATACAATGCTTACCGGGTGAGTGTATACCATACGTTCTAAGCACCATTTTGCTTAAGTTATCTAGGTTTTTGTTTTGTTTAAGGTTTTTTTTGTTTGTTTGTTTGTTTGCTTTTTCTTTACAGACAGGGTCTCACTCTGTGGCCCAGGCTGGAGTACAGTGACACAGTCATAGTTCACTGTAGCCCCAAACTCCTGGGCTCAAGCAATCCTCTCACCTCAGCCTCCCGAATAGGAGTAGCTAGGACTACAGGGGTGCACCACCACACCTGCCTAATTTCTTTATTTTTTTGTAGAAACAGGATCTTGCCATGCTGCCCAGGCTGGTTTCAAACTCCTGGGCTCAAGTGATCCTCCTGCTCTGGCCTCCCAAAGTGCTGGGATTACAGGCATGAGCCACTGTACCTGGCCTATGTAGGTTTTTTTGGTTTTTTTTTAAATTCAGATGTTGTCATATCTTTCCATGTTTTCTCGTGTTATCTAATATATACAATTCTGTAACAATTCCACATTTATGGCTATATCATTACTGATTTTTTGTAATGTACTATTTATTAATGTCTCGAGGTCCTAAATTGATTTTTTCCATACTTTTTTGTACTCTTGTCATGTCAGAAACATAGAGGTTTTTTTTTTTTTTTTTTTTTTGGAGGGGGGCTTTTCCCCCCGGGTACGGGAATTTCCTGCCTCCGCCTCCCGAGTAGCTGGGACTACAGGCGCACACCACCACGCCCAGCTAATTTTTGTATTTTTAGTAGAGACAATGTTTCACCATGTTGGCCAGGCTGGTCTCGAACTCCTGACCTCGTGATCCGCCCACCTCAGCCTCCCAAAGTGCTGGGATTACAGGCATGAGCCACCTTGCCTGGCCTACACTATTTCTTAATATTTTATTCTATAATGTGTCATGTCTTAAAATATTTATATTATTGTGTATTAAATATGATTAATATTTTATAACCCAAGCTTTACCTGGTGCCTTATGGAGCTTCATTTTGTTGATTTTTTTCACTTTGGTAGATTTTAATAAAATATTACATTAACTGAATTGGAATACTTTTGAGATTACCAACCAAATAAGAAATTTTATTAATTAATATTTTAATTTTATTATAAATCAGTTACACTCCATTTGCAAATGGTCCTGATGATACACCAGAGGAAATATTGGCACGAATAGGTAGCGGAAAATTCTCACTCAGTGGTGGTTACTGGAATTCTGTTTCAGACACAGCAAAGGTAAGTATGGCTTCCTATTATAAGCTTTTGAGAAAATAATTTTTTATGATCCATAGTGAGAAGAAATACTACCAGTTAGAAACCTTTGTTTATAAATTAGTATGTTAAAGTGATGTTACCAAATAATTTGAACTCAAAAATGGACCCATTATTTTGTTTCTTTCCCAGCTGACATTGGTTTGGCCTTATTATTTATACTTTTAAAACTGTTTCTCACTGAAGAACATGATAAATAATAACCATGGTAGTCTTCATGATTTGTCTGTCTATTGTGCGTCTCACACGCCACTTTACCTAAATTATGTCATGTAATCCTCATAACACCCTGTGAAATAGGTGGCAGTATTCCCATTTCGCAGAAGGAAACCGGAGCCCAGAATGTTAGTTTGAACTTGTCCGTGTTACATACCAGGTAAATGTGGGTGCTTCAAACTAAATGTGATTCCACAGCCCTCATTCCCTAGAATAATTACAACATGTTCTATTTTTAATTCAGATTATGAAGAAAGGGGTTTCAGTTTTTTTCACAATAAACAGAGGTATAATTTTATAGCATCTGCATGAAATAATTTGAAGAGCCTTTCTCACTGGAAGATCTGCCATCCCCTGAATAGCACTGACTTGCTTTCCAACTCTGCTCTGTTTTCACTTTTTTCATAGAGAATTCTTTAAAAAGAAGTTTTTTACTTCAAAATAAGAAAAACAGAGTAGATAAAGAGGATGCATATTGGTAAAAGTGCATATTCTTTTTTCTTAGGGGTGAAAGCGTGAGTTGAGGTGATCATATAAGTAAATAGAACACATCAAAAGTGTATGTAGATTCTATTGGCATAGGGCCTGAAGACTCAGTTGACCAATTTAATGTCTGTATAGATACTATTTGGTTTTATATCTGCATTTAAAATGAAATGTTGGCCAGGCGCGGTGGCTCATGCCTGTAATCCTAATGCTTTGGGAGGCCGAGATGGGCAGATCACTTGAGGTCAGGAGTTCAAAAGCAGCCTGGCCAACATGGTGAAACCCCATCTCTACTGAAAATACAAAAAAATTAGCCAGGTGTGGTAGCAGATGCCTGTAATCCCAGCTACTCGGGAGGCTGAGGCAGGAAAATTGCTTGAACTGGGGAGGCAGAAGTTGCAGTGACCCAAGAGTGCACCACTGCACTCCAGCCTGGGCAACAGAGCAAGACTCTGTCTCAAAAAAATAAATAAATAAAATGAAATGTTAGCCTTTATCTTTTTCTAACAATAAAATGTCTTAAACCAGATAATTCATTTCTCTGGGTACCTGTTTCCTTTGTAGTTCCCTTATTGAGTGCCTACAATGTGCTTAATAAATGAAGGCCTTAGAGATAAAAGATGTAACAAAGATAGAATTCCCAATCTCAGGTTGCTCACGGTCTGGTTGGGAGACAGCCAGAAATATACAGTACAGTGTCACATGTGCTGTAACAGTGGTACAGTTTCTGTGCTAAAGAAGTTCACAGATGATGCTTAGTCAGAAGGATTTTAAGGAAAGCTTTCCAAAAGCAGTGAAGGAGTTTGCCAGGCAGATTTGGGGAGCAGAAAGTTGTAGTCCTAAGCTGAGGGATCAGCACATGCAGATAGGTGGTGATGATAGCATGAGAATAGCAGAATGCCTCCAGGCTGGTCATTCCATGTGACTAGTGCAGGGTTGCATGGGAAAAGATAGCTGATGAACCCAGATTGCGAAAGGCTTTGTGGCTCATGCTGAGGATTGTGGGCTTAACTCTGGGTATTGTGGAGCTGTTAAAACACATATTAAGCAGTGCAGTGATCAGATTTTCCTTTTTAAAGTGCATTCTGTGGAGCAGTAATTCTTAGCTATGGAGTCCACCACAAACTTTGTCATGATCGGTTGTGAGGTATATTAAGTAATGTTACCAATAATAAAATATCAGAGCTTACACATTAATTGATTTTTTAGTAAGTTAAAGCAAGTTGAGGTTATCACTGTGATTTTTTTTATTCACTGACATTGTGGTATACTTTTTTGGTGAGAGAGGAAGGGCAGGGGAGAATGGAGACACAGAGCACAAAAAAATTGCATCCAACTCACAACCTGTCGTATAGATTCCATGTTATTACTAGTAACTGTTGCTAATATGTACAGTTAAGACTTGTGATTACAAGCATGATATAATTCCATGATTAGCCACAAGATAGAAGGGAGGGCTCTATCAATCTGGGTGTATCCCCTCAAGAGCAAGTTGCATATGTGAATGTTGTCAGTCATGTGGGTCAAACGTGGCTTTGAGAACAAGAAGACCACAGCTGGCATTTACTGAGCATTTATGTGCCAAGGACTATGCTAACATTTTTACCTGTGTTGTTTCATTCAGTCCTCACTGACCTAATATTAGGGACAGTACTTGTAAGGTTTTGCAATATTTCAGGTCATGAATGATGAGGACCTATACTAGAGCAGTTGTGATGGAATTTGAACCAAATGGAAGAGAAATTGAGGAGGCAAAATAGACTTGATGGTTTATTATACATAAGAAATGAGAGAGAAGCAATTATAATGTATATAGTCCCCATTTCTACCTTGGGCAGATGGATGAGGGGTGGTATCCTTCGCTGATTTGTAGAATACAAAAGAAGTAGTTTTGAGAGGTGTGGTGGTTGCAGATTTGGACATTATAAATTAAGAGATGTACGTCCATCAGGCAACTGTCTATATGGTTATAGGTCTTAAAAGAGAAGTCTGGGGTGAAACTTAAAAGTTAAGAGTTGTCATCATCCATAGTAGCTAAAGCCATGAATATGAATGAGATTATCTGAGCAGAGTGGTAAGAGAGCCAAGGAAGGAATTCTGGAGAGCATCACTTAAAGAGAAAGCTTAGGAGGAGTAGCCATTAAAGGGGCTGTAGTAAGAGAAGTAGTTTGAAGTGAGTTTGCCAAAGTTCATTAACTTACAGATTTGATTAAAATTATAATTTGAGTTTTTTGGTACCCCTGGACAGTTTTGCAACCTTTATGCAATTTTAAGCACTTTTGCCTACTTTCAGAATTGCAAAAGGGAGGTTCATAATTTTTTTATTTCCAGTTCTATTCAATTGCGTGTCCCTGTTCTTAGCTGTTAGTAACTAAAAGTAAGAAACCATAAATGTCTCATAGCAGAGGAGTACCTGGGACAACATTACCCCAATTCCCAAGATCTAGTTAACCACCAGACTTTGTCAGTTCTTTATCCTAAATACCTCCATTTTTCTCTCCTTTTTAACTTTTTTTTTTTTTTTGAGACAGAGTCTCACTGTGTTGCGCAGGCTAGAGTTGCAGTGGTACAATCACAGCTCACTGCAACCTCAAACTTCTGGACTCTCACTATCCTCCCACCTCAGCCTCCTGAACAACTGGGACTACAGTCATGCGCCACCACTCCCAGCTAATTTTTAAATTTTTTGTAGAGATGGAATCCCACTACGTTGCCCAGGCTGGTCTTGAATTCCTGGGCTCAAGTGATCCTCCTACTTTGGCCTCCCAAAGTGCTGGGATTACAGGCATGAGCCACCACGCCCAGCCTAATTCTCTCTGTTTCATACACCTCCGTGAAGTTGTCATCTTTCACCAGTCCATTTTCCTCCATACTCAGTGAGTGTGATCTTTCTACTTAACCACATCACTCCCTAACTTTAAACACTTTATTACCGTCAAATAAGTTCACATTTGCAAATAGGGTTTTCAGGGACTTTCCTGGTCTAGTCTCTTCTCACCTCTCCCACTTTATCCACTGCCACATTCTCCTTCACAGTAAATTTATGCTGTAGCCACATTGTACTGCTGCCAATTCCTTAACTGTGACATCTCTCTCACCTGAGGGTGTTCCTCCAAACTCACTCTCCATTCTTTACTCTACCTGAGGCAGTGTTTCCCCCTTTCTCTAATCTAGCTCCTGCTTATCCTACAGGTTATCTTCCTCTTAAAAAGTCCCTTTTAAGCCACCTCGCACAGTACAGGTACCTCTAGCTACACCTGGTGTTTGTTCATCCTGTCAAATAACTTACTTGCTTTGTGGTTATTGATTCTTTATCTCTCCTTCACTGAACTGAAAACTTCATGAAGTCAGAGTTCATTTTGTCTTTTTTTTTTTTTTTTTTTTGAGACAGGGTCTCGCTTTGTTGACCAGGCTAGAGTACAGTGGTTCAATCATGGCTCACTGCAGCCGTGACCTCCTGGGCTCAAATGATCCTCTCGCCTCAGCCTCCCAAATAGCTGGGACCTCAGGCATATGCCACCACACTCAGCTTTAAAAAAAAAAAAAAAAAAAAATTGTAGAGACAGGGCCTCACTATGTTGCCTAGACTTCATTTCCGTGTTGTTCACTGCTAACTACCCAGTGCCTAGCAGAATGCCTGGACTTTAATGAATACTTAACAAATGTATTTTGAATGAAAAATTTAAGAAATGATGGCTTTTATAAATGACAATGGTGTTATTTTGAAAAGTGTAAAACCCATGTAGCGATTATATGCATCTACATTCCATGCATAGGAATGGCATTTAGATAGCTATGCAGTGCTAACAGTGACTGTCTGGAAGAGTGGTACTATGGAACTGTTCCTCATGTGCTTTCACTTTCCAGTATTTTCTGATTATTCTCTAATGTGCATGAGTTGCTTTTGAAGTAGGGAAAAAAAATACTATAATCTTTTCAGGGGGCATTTAGAGCCCTCCAATTAAATTCCTATTATTGGACATTCATGTTGTTTTTCGGTATTACCAGCTGCACAAAAAAAAAAAAATCAAAGTAACTGAATATTACTTAAAAATAAACTGGCCGGGCATGGTGGTTCACATCTGTAATCCTAGCACCTTGAGAGGCTGAAGCGGGAGTAACACTTGCATCCAGGAGTTGGAGACCAACCTGGGCAACATGGTGAAACCCTGTCTCTACTAAAAACATAAAAGTTAGCCAGGCATGGCGGCACACACCTGTAGTCCCAGCTCCTTGGGAGGCTGAGGTGGGAGGATCACTTGAGCCCAGGAAACAGAGGTTGCAGTGAGCCGATTTCATACCACTGCACTCCAGCCTGGGTGACAGAACGAGACCCTGTTTCAATAAATAAATACACCTACAAAAATGTAGGAAACTCAGAAAATCTGAAGGAAAAAAGAGCCAGAGTATTAAAGATATATAAAACGTGCTAAATTGACCGTTTGTGATGTACCAAACTACTGTTATTTAGCAGGGAAAAAACGGAGACTGATTTTTTTTCCCCAAATTACCATGTTGACCAAAGGGCTGCTACCAGAAAAAGCAGTATCATAGAAGCTAAGGAAGAATGTTCATTAGTATCAAGAGCCATAGAAAAAGAAGCAAAACAAAAGGTTTAAGCTTGTTTTATTATTATTCCCATTACAGGACCTGGTGTCAAAGATGCTTCATGTAGACCCGCATCAGAGACTGACTGCTGCTCTTGTGCTCAGACATCCTTGGATCGTCCACTGGGACCAACTGCCACAATACCAACTAAACAGACAGGATGCACCACATCTAGTAAAGGTGAGCAGCCCCATATAGTCACTGTTTTCCACATGTCCTCCAGGAGATACTTCAAGAAGCCCTGTCCATGCCCCTAGCACCTTTCTCTTTCATCCTGCATCCAGTTCTGTTGTGGGATTCTCTTACAGTGAGTGACTTAGAAAAGCTCAAGGCATGTCAATATATTAGTAATAAAACTAGTTTAAGAGCAACTTTTGAGTTCCTCTCAGTCTACATAAGTAGGTATTCACTATCAATAAGGACAGATTAAGCTTATGGATTTCCCAACTTAAAGAGCATGCCTTCCTGTCTCTTTAGTGCCTTTATGCATTAAAGGAATGCAAAGGGGAAAAATGTTGAATAGTCTTGAGAAAAGTGAGGACTACCTGTTATGAGGCTATCTTTGTTCTCTCTCATACATAATTTTAACCTCCACGTTGGCCTCTACAGTTTTGGTTAAATCAGTGGATTTGACTAATGTGGTTATTTTCATTATGAACCAAATAAAATCTGTATACATTTGCATATGAAAAAACTTCATTTTGTATTTGTGTACGTGTGACTATCCATTGTCATTTTTGTATTACCTTTATTTCCTTTGTTCAGGGTGCCATGGCAGCTACATATTCTGCTTTGAACCGTAATCAGTCACCAGTTTTGGAACCAGTAGGCCGCTCTACTCTTGCTCAGCGGAGAGGTATTAAAAAAATCACCTCAACAGCCCTGTGAAGTGACCTCAGTGAGATATTTGGTACCATGGTGTAAGCTGATAGCACAAGTTCTGGCGACAGGTAGCACATATCTGAGAGACACCTGCAAGCACACACTGTCCCAGCTGGTACCCATAATGCTGCTGTTCCTGCTGCTGCTCCTGCTTTCGTCTCTTCTCGCTTTAAATGATTGTTAGCAAGTTAGATTTTCCTGGAGCTTCGGAAGAAATGAAAATGGAAACATGATGAAGATACAGTCACTGAATCAATGAGAAAAATGATGAACATATGAATACCACCTAAAAATACACTGAATAAAGTACACCATATAGCATTATTTTTATAGGAAATATTTCATGTCCCTTAAATATTCTTTGTTAGTTATAGGGATGGACAGTTTATGTTAAGCACTTAGCTTAAACAATCCGTTTATATTAGCACTGTATCCCTTGTGCCATCCAACATTTTGTATGTTTTTGTAAACAGTTCATATACAGTACATTTCTGTACTGCTTTCTTTAATGTATACATGCCTTGTTTAACTTGGAATCTATTATTATTAATCAATTGACTATTAAATCTGGTTAAATAGTTCACCTGGATTAACAGTATTGTTGGACAGCCCTAAAAATGGCCAGATTGTGGAACAGCTGTTGAATGTAATACTTCCAAAATGTACATATCTTTCCCCATGTCTGTTTCACTGGTTCATTCATTTGTTTGTTTCTTAAAGTCAGGTGCTCTGTCAGACTAACCTAGAGAGCTGTTATGGTAGAGAAAGTTATATGTGTGTGGCATGAAATCAAGAATACACCTATGAAGTTAGTCCGTATACTTTGCAACTCCTTAGAGTTCTTTTTTCCTTAATTAAGGAAGTAGTCCTTGTACTTCTAATCTTACATAGCATCCATACTTAGAATTTGGCATATCATCTGGGATTTTGCCAATATACGTCAAAGCCCTTTAAGAGTCACGGTAAGGAGATTGGTGAAGGAAAAGTTAGCAACAGGTAATTGAAGTCCTATTGGATATTTCATGTTTAAATAGATATTCTATATTAAACACTAATTTAAATGTAATAAAGGCCAAAGGCCTCTATATGAAATTGGATTTAAACTTTCTTATTTTAGGGAATAAAACATTATTGATCAAACAGTATCTGTTATAACCTAAAATGATAGGTAGGGCAGGCTAAGTGAACAGCATTGAGTATTTTCCGAATCCCTCATGATAATTTATAGCCACATACTGTTTCCTTTGACTTCAGGAATGATCAGTTTTCATAATGGCCACTGGGCCTGCTTAGATTGCAGTATTCATTATCTGCATCTAATTTGGTAGTTTCCACAATTGTATTTGACGAAAGAAACTTCAGTCCCCATTATTACCTGTGTCTTTGCCAAGCTGCTTAGCATGCATCAGTATGTAATGTAAAAGACATATGAACAAGAAAAAAGTGATTTAACTTACCTCATCAAGAATGTACCCATACGGGCTGGGCGCATTGACTCATGCCTGTAATCCCAGTACTTTGGGAGGCCGAGGCAGGTGGGTCACCTGTGGTCAAGAGTTTGAGACCAGCCAGCCAACATGGCGAAACCCCATCTCTACTAAAAAAATACAAAAAGTAGCTGGGCATGGTGGCACGTGCCTGTAATCCTAGCTACTCAGGAGGCTGAGGCAGGAGAATCGCTTGAACCTGGGAAGTGGTGGTTGCAGTGAGCCAAGATCACGCCATTGCACTCCAGCCTGGGCGACAGAGTGAGAGTCTGTCTCAAGAAGAAGAAGAAGAAAAAAAAAAAAAAGAATATACTCATACGGATTTTTCTTAGTCATCATGTAATAAGCCATTTATATCAGAAACCTTTTTTCCTGCCACAGAAGCTTTAAATTTTCCCCTAAGAGTACAAAGCCAAAAGAGTGTGGTTTATCTAAATGTCCTGAAATCCACTTGTCATTCCTTAATTTCTCCTCTATGCAATTAAAGAGAAAGGGGAAATCTATAACATTTATTTTGCCCAAGTGACACAAAAAAGATTACTGCATAGAAATCAAATGTAAGTTTAGCTTCTAAATGAAATAATGTATAGGAGGGATATCAGAATATCTACATAGAGAAAGTATTTTCAAGTTCTTGAATATATGGATACTAACTATTAAAAGCTGCTTTCCATTGCCTGGAAAGGGAGCTTTTTTCCCCTCCTCTATTCAGTGTTTCAAACTATGATCATCTCAAATTATTGTCACTTTTAAAATGTTAACGTCATTCTGAGCAGAAAAAGAGAGATTTTCAGATTTTTTACACTGATGCTACTCCATAATTGCTTTGGAGTATTGTTCATCATAGTCTTTTAGAACTAGAAGTAAACACATAAATCCTTATAAATTACCCGATCCAACTTTCTCATATTGCATGTAGAGAACACATATCAAAGTCTAGAATCCTTAACTTCTCCCCATTTTGATTTTTTTTCCCCTCATAACACCATGCTGCCTTTCCTTCATATGATCACCAACCAGTAGCTGAGTTCAAAAACTACATATTTCTTGGGCAGTCCTCTACTGGTATATGATGCCAACTTTTATTTCTTTCGAAGATAATTGCCTTCTTTGCCTAGTCAAGCAGCCAATTTTATTGGAGAAAAGTAAGTTACATGTTCACAAAATGGAAGGCTTTCTACCTAAATTTATTTCATCTGTGGTCCTGTTATTCCCTTCCATTGCTTTTGACATACAGTGGAAAAACTTGGCCAACAATGTGCTCTAAATATAGTGCTTGTGTTGGGTTAACTTTTCCATTAATTTCTCAACGTCTTCAGGCCCCTACAGGTGTGGTATTGAGGCCCATCTAAAGCTTTGTTTTTTAATTTTAAAAAAAGCTTCTGAGGCTTCTCCCAGAAGGTATCAGTCCAGTCTTAAAGATATTTCATTGTGAAAGAAGAAACTAAACTATCAGGCCTCTTTTACAAAATGAGAGATTGAATTTAAGCTTGTCAAGCACATACTGGAAAGTATGAATTACACTACCATGTGTTTTGTATCTTCCCTTTGAAGTGATGATGTTAAATGAAGGTAAGTTTTTCATCCTTTTTTAATTTTTGTTTTTTATAAATCATTTCAGCTTTTTCTGGTTTATAGAGGTGTCTTATTTCTAATGCAACAGACCCCCAACTTGAACAGATCTGATATGGATGCATTTATTCACAAGCAACCCCAAAAGTCCAAAAATGTAATAATTTTGACAAGGCCCAAAGTTGAGATGCTATGAAGCTTGTGTGTGTGAAAAGTCAGTTACGATTGTCTGGAGAGAAGATGTGGTGTGTATGCTGTAGAGTTTCCACATTTCATATGCAGTGCACTCCAAAAAGCGGGTTTGGGTCAACCATTTCCCTCTCTTTTCAAGAAGTGACTGCTATTGGGGCCAGGGGACATCATGGGAGGTGGGGCTGTCCCGTTAACTGTGCCCTGCACCTTCAGCCCAGGAAGGATTTGAACAGAGGGTAGGTGGGTGCAAAGGCTTCAAGAGAGGGCAGAATGTATTCAGCAGAAAAGGGACTCAGGTAAGCCCAACCTGGGATGAGAGCAGAAAAGTATTCAAGATTTGCAGCCCTTGCTATGGATGTGCTTAATCACCATGGAGGCCAGCAATACACATCTCAACATGGCTTTGATATTCTCTACTTCCTGGCCTTTAAAAATGACCTATAATTTTTCAGTTTGCTTTATTATATTTTATAAAGAAAATTCTATCTTATTGATTGAGCATTGAAACTTATTAAGGCATTAGGATAGATAGCTTAGGAATGTAAAAGTTCAGAAAAGGTCTGTTTTCTCAGATTAATGAATATGATGGATTCCATGGCTGACCTTGGTGCTTAAACCAGGAGGTTTCAATCTAGTCCTAGAGTTGTGTCCCTCTGAAAGGCCCAATGCCATGTAACTAATTTTAAACTGGATATATACTTTGAGCCTTACTTAATTCACAGATAACTTGACTTAACTCGGTATTTTTTTTTTTTTCAACTAATGAAAATAGTCCTCTTTTCAACCCCAGGTTGCTTACATTTTGCTGGTCTCCCCAAGTGACCATTGGTGGAGACCAATTAATGAAGGAATGAAATTCACTTTCTTGGGACTGTGGTATTCAACAGAGCCACATTTAACTACTTTTTCCAGTGAAGAATCTCCAGAATGATAATGCCCAAATATGGATGGCCAAGAAGAATTTGTATCTACAGTGTGCTTTATGTGTTTTTGACACTGCTGTATTCTGTGTGATCAAGTGATTTGCAACTGGTTCCAATGTGACTGAGTGTTCTCAAAGAATTCTAGTAACTAAGTCAACTTAATTTTCTAAAGCCTGGTATTACTATCAGCCTCACATTTACCACTTTGAGTCTAGTTTTTTAACTTCATAACAGGGCATACCAAGGGTTGGGATGAGAGCCTACTTCCTACCTCTTAAGGCACTTTCCTCATTATTTTGCCATATAATCTTGAACTGCATGATAAGCTGTTTAAGTGTCCATGACTTCTCCCAGAGCAACTAGCAAAGTATATGACATTTTGAATAGAGATTAGTGGAAAGGAAAATGTAGAGATTTAAGTTCAGAGGTACAAACCTCAATAAAACCTCTTTAGAGTATATACCATGAGTAGAGTATATATAAATGTATATGAGAAGAGAGTTGCTATAATAGTCCTCTCTAAGTAGATTAGTTCATTGTCTAATGGAAGTGAACATCTTTACTCCTATTATCACCATAGTACTGAATGAACTGTATACTGAGTTTTTCAAAGAAGTATTTAAAATAGAACTTTCACCTACAAAGCAAGGGCATAAAGATTTTGGTTTGTGTTTCTGTAAGTGTAGTTTACCATCTAAAGCTTTGTTTTTTAATTTTAAAAAAAGCTTCAAGGTATTGCCTTCCTTAGCATCCTTACTGATTATGGGTGATGAGTTTTTAACTCTTAAAAATCATATACATATATTAGTTTATCTTAACTATTGCCCTAAGCAAAAGGGAAGGTATACACCTAAGGGTTGTACTTATTTTGCATTTTTGGTCATGGGTGGGAATGGGGTGGGTGCCTACTTAAATAGTTTTTAAAAAAGAAAAAAATCACAAATATTTTTCTACTATTATATATGATCTTCCTTTATACTAGTTTCTCTCTAGTAAGGCATGCCAGAAGCCCAGATACCATATCATGGATTCTTATATATTGTACCTTTTGTTGGTGGTTAAATCGCATCAGATGCTTGGCATTGCTGCCATAATTATAAAATGCTTGTAAAGGATCAAATATCACTAAATACTTTAAATTGTTTTACTTAAGAGTCTAATCTGGGAAGTTTTCAAATCATACTATTAATGTGTAATCTAAGCTCTTCAGATGTATCCATGAATAATCCTGGAAAAATATTGCTTGTATTCCTGTCATAGAACAGGTTTTGTAATCTTTAAAAGAAATGAAAATTTATATAATAAAGTTTCAAATCAATGTGTGTCCCTTTTATCAGATTATTTTGATCATATAACTCTTTATGTGAAATTCTATCCAAAGGATATTTTTGAAACTAGATTGATAGAACTTAAAACAGGAATATTTGAGTTAAGAAGTGCAAAATAATTTTTCCATGCATAATCTTGTTTCATTCAAAGGGTTTGTCAAGTCAAACACATAAATAATAGTTCTTACCCAATACCAAACTTTAATGAATCAGAGGATATGGGATGATCACCAGACACAGATGAGATACTATTTTTTTAGAGAAGTCCAAAATGTTACAGAGTCCAGCTCCAAAAATGGCCCTTTTCTCTCTCGGTGCACTTTGGATTCAAAATGGACAAGTTTTCTGAGTGTTGTATGTGGAGACCTTGTTCAAACAAAGGGAGTCATTTGATTTTGCAACATCTCCTTTTTATACTTCATTATGCAGTTCAAATGAGCCCTCATTCTCCAGCCAGTCATGCCTCATGAATCCACAATTCCCAAGTTTTACAATAAACCATCTATAAAGACCAAGTATATGTTGCTAAAAGCATCTTAGAGATAAGGACTTTACATTTTCTCTCTGGTAATAAATATCAGCATATTTTAGAGGAAATCTGATTGAGTTCATTGATTCCTGCTAGAGAGGGAATGGGTTATATAGGCCTGAAGTTAGCCTTTTCTTGGCCAGTTGACATTTCTTAGTAGTTCCATATTATGAAATACCACACATTGAGTGACTTACTCAAA
Organism: Piliocolobus tephrosceles; assembly: GCF_002776525.5. Classification (NCBI taxonomy): domain Eukaryota; kingdom Metazoa; phylum Chordata; class Mammalia; order Primates; family Cercopithecidae; genus Piliocolobus; species Piliocolobus tephrosceles. The sequence continues at coordinate 3,322,510 of NC_045456.1, forward strand.
ATTTATTTTCTCAGTTCTGGAGGCTGGAAGTCCAAGACCAGGGTGCTTGTAGGGTTGGGTTCTTCAGAGACCTCTCTCTTTGGCTTACAGTTGGGTGCCCTCTTGCTGCCTCTTCACATGGTTGGTCCTCTGTGCATGTGCAGCCTTGGCGTTCCTTTTTTTCATAAGGACACCAGTCACGTTGCATTAGAGCTCCACTCTAACAGCCTCATTTTAATTCAATCACCTCTTTAAAGACCTTATCTTCAAATACTGTTACATTCTCATGTATTGGGGGTTGGGACTTCGACATATGGATTTGGAGAAGATACAACAATTCAGCCCGTAACAGCTGGTTTCGGGGCTATCCACTTGGATTTAGGTACTTGAGATAAGATGGCAACCTTCGAGCTTCGAGGTCTACTTGGCATTATGCTGAGGCAAGGTAGGAATGTTAACTGTATTTGCTTTCTACCATTTTTGTAACAAATTACCACAATTTAGTGGCTTAAAACAACACAAATTTGTTATCGTACAGTTCTGGAGATCAGAAGTCCAATACAGATCTCACTGAGCTAAAATCAAGGTGTCAGCAGGGCTGCTGTGTTCCAGAGGCCCTAGGGAAGAATTGTTTCCTTGCCTCTTCCAGTTTCTAAAGGCTGCCTCCATTCCTTGACTTATGGCCCATTCCTTCATCTTCTTTTTTTTTTTTTTTTTTTTG